>NC_069510.1:30947416-31209916 GCF_027579735.1 Bombina bombina | reverse complement strand
CATCCTCTGTACACTTCCCCCTGTACACCTGCCCCCTCTGCACACTTCCTCTTTACACCTGCCCCCTCTGCACACTTCCCCTGTACATCTTCCCCCTCTGCACACTGCCTTTGTACACCTGCCCCCTCTGCACACTGCACTTGTACACCTGCCCCCTCTGCACACTCCCCTGTACACCCGCCCCCTCTGCACATTGCACTTGTACACGTGCCCCCTCTGCACACTTCCCCTGTACACCTGCCCCCTCTGCACACTTCCCCTGTACACCTGCCCCCTCTGCACACTTCCCCCTGTACACCTGCCCCCTCTGCACACTTCCCCCTGTACACTTGCCCCCTCTGCACACTTCCCCTGTACACCTGCCCCCTCTGCACACTTCCCCTGTACACCTGCCCCCTCTGCACACTTCCCCTGTACACCTGCCCCCTCTGCACACTTCCCCCTGTACACCTGCCCCCTCTGCAAACTTCCCCTGTACACCTGCCCCCTCTGCACACTTCCCCTGTACACCTGCCCCCTCTGCACACTTCCCCTTTACACCTGCCCCCTCTGCACACTTCCCCTGTACACCTGCCCCCTCTGCACACTTCCCCTGTACACCTGCCCCCTCTGCACACTTCCCCCTGTACACCTGCCCCCTCTGCAAACTTCCCCTGTACACCTGCCCCCTCTGCACACTTTCCCTGTACACCTGCCCCCTCTGCACACTTCCCCTGTACACCTGCCCCCTCTGCACACTTCCCCTGTACACCTGCCCCCTCTGCACACTTCCCCCTGTACACCTGCCCCCTCTGCACACTTCCCCCTGTACACCTGCCCCCTCTGCAAACTTCCCCTGTACACCTGCCCCCTCTGCACACTTCCCTTGTACACCTGCCCCCTCTGCACACTTCCCCCTGTACACCTGCCCCCTCTGCACACTTCCCCCTGTACACCTGCCCCTTCTGAACACTTCCCCTGTACACCTGCCCCCTATGCACACTTCCCCTGTACACCTGCCCCCTCTGCACACTTCCCCTGTACACCTGCCCCCTCTGCACACTTCCCCTGTACACCTGCCCCCTCTGCACACTTCCCCCTGTACAACTTCCCCCTCTGCACACTTCCCCTGTACACCTGCCCCCTCTGCACACTTCCCCCTGTACACCTGCCCCCTCTGCTCACTTCCCCTGTACACCTGCCCCCTCTGCACACTTCCCCCTGTACACCTGCCCCCTCTGCACACTTCCCCCTGTACACCTGCCCCCTCTACACACTTCCCCTGTACACCTGTCCCCTCTGCACACTTCCCCCTGTACACCTGCCCCCTCTGCACACTTCCCCCTGTACACCTGCCCCCTCTGCACACTTCCCCTGTACACTTGCCCCCTCTGCACACTTCCCCTGTACACTTGCCCCCTCTGCACACTTCCCCTTTACACCTGCCCCCTCTGCACACTTCCCCTGTACACCTGCCCCCTCTGCAAACTTCCCCTTTACACCTGCCCCCTCTGCAAACTTCCCCTTTACACCTGCCCCCTCTGCACACCCCCCCCTGTACACTTGCCCCCTCTGCACACTTCCCCTTTACACCTGCCCCTCTGCACACTTCCCCTTTACACCTGCCCCTTCTGCAAACTTCCCCTTTACACCTGCCCACTCTGCACACTTCCCCTTTACACCTGCCCCCTCTGCACACTTCGCCTGTACACCTGCCCCCTCTGCACACTTACCCTGTACACCTGCCCCCTCTGCAAACTTCCCCCTGTACACCTGCCCCCTCTGCAAACTTCCCCTGTACACCTGCCCCCTCTGCACACTTCCCCTGTACACCTGCCCCCTCTGCACACTTCCCCTGTACACCTGCCCCCTCTGCACACTTCCCCTGTACACCTGCCCCCTCTGCACACTTACCCTGTACACCTGCCCCCTCTGCACACTTCCCCCTGTACACCTGCCCCCTCTGCAAACTTCCCCTGTACACCTGCCCCCTCTGCACACTTCCCCTGTACACCTGCCCCCTCTGCACACTTCCCCTGTACACCTGCCCCCTCTGCACACTTCCCCTGTACACCTGCCCCCTCTGCACACTTCCCTTGTACACCTTCCCCCTCAGCACACTCCCCTGTACTAATGCCCCCTCTGCACAATGCCCTTGTACACCTGCCCCCTCTGCACACTTCCCTTGTACACCTGCCCCCTCTGCACACTTCCCCTGTACTCCTGCCCCCTCTGCACACTGCCCTTGTACACCTGCCACCTCTGCACACTTCCCCTGTACACCTGCCCCCTCTGCACACTTCCCCTGTACACCTGCCCCCTCTGCACACTTCCCCCTGTACACCTGCCCCCTCTGCAAACTTCCCCCTGTACACCTGCCCCCTCTGCAAACTTCCCCTGTACACCTGCCCCCTCTGCACACTTCCCCCTGTACACTTGCATCCTCTGCACACTTCCCCCTGTACACCTGCCCACTCTGCACACTTCCTCTTTACACCTGCCCCCTCTGCACACTTCCCCTGTACATCTTCCCCCTCTGCACACTGCCTTTGTACACCTGCCCCCTCTGCACACTTCACTTGTACACCTGCCCCCTCTGCACACTCCCCTGTACACCCGCCCCCTCTGCACACTGCACTTGTACACGTGCCCCCTCTGCACACTTCCCTGTACACCTGCCCCCTCTGCACACTTCCCCTGTACACTTGCCCCCTCTGCACACTTCCCCTGTACACCTGCCCCCTCTGCAAACTTCCCCTGTACACCTGCCCCCTCTGCACACTTCCCCTGTACACCTGCCCCCTCTGCACACTTCCCCTGTACACCTGCCCCCTCTGCACACTTCCCCCTGTACACCTGCCCCCTCTGCAAACTTCCCCCTGTACACATGCCCCCTCTGCAAACTTCCCCTGTACACCTGCCCCCTCTGCACACTTCCCCCTGTACACTTGCATCCTCTGCACACTTCCCCCTGTACACCTGCCCACTCTGCACACTTCCTCTTTACACCTGCCCCCTCTGCACACTTCCCCTGTACATCTTCCCCCTCTGCACACTGCCTTTGTACACCTGCCCCCTCTGCACACTGCCTTTGTACACCTGCCCCCTCTGCACACTCCCCTGTACACCCGCCCCCTCTGCACACTGCACTTGTACACGTGCCCCCTCTGCACACTTCCCTGTACACGTGCCCCCTCTGCACACTTTCCCTGTACACCTGCCCCCTCTGCACACTTCCCCTGTACACCTGCCCCCTCTGCACACTTCCCCCTGTACACCTGCCCCCTCTGCACACTTCCCCCTGTACACTTGCCCCTCTGCACACTTCCCCCTGTACACCTGCCCCCTCTGCACACTTCCCCTTTACACCTGCCCCCTCTGCACACTTCCCCTGTACACCTGCCCCCTCTGCAAACTTCCCCTTTACACCTGCCCCCTCTGCAAACTTCCCCTTTACACCTGCCCCCTCTGCACACTCCCCCCTGCACACTTGCCCCCTCTGCACACTTCCCCTTTACACCTGCCCCTCTGCACACTTCCCCTGTACACCTGCCCCCTCTGCACACTTCCCCCTGTACACCTGCCCCCTCTGCACACTTCCCCTGTACACCTGCCCCCTCTGCACACTTCCCCCTGTACACCTGCCCCCTCTGCACACTCCCCCCTGTACACTTGCCCCCTCTGCACACTTCCCCTTTACACCTGCCCCCTCTGCACACTCCCCCCTGTACACTTGCCCCCTCTGCACACTTCCCCTTTACACCTGCCCCCTCTGCACACTTCCCCCTGTACACCTGCCCCCTCTGCTCACTTCCCCTGTACACTTGCCCCCTCTGCACACTTCCCCTGTACACCTGCCCCCTCTGCACACTTCCCCTGTACACCTGCCCCCTCTGCACACTTCCCCCTGTACACCTGCCACCTCTGCACACTTCCCCTGTACACCTGCCCCCTCTGCACACTTCCCCCTGTACACCTGCCCCCTCTGCTCACTTCCCCTGTACACCTGCCCCCTCTGCACACTTCCCCTGTACACCTGCCCCCTCTGCACACTTCCCCTGTACACCTGCCCCCTCTGCACACTTCCCCCTGTACACCTGCCCCCTCTGCACACTTCCCCCTGTACACCTGCCCCCTCTGCACACTTCCCCTGTACACTTGCCCCCTCTGCACACTTCCCCTGTACACTTGCCCCCTCTGCACACTTCCCCTGTACACCTGCCCCCTCTGAACACTTCCCCCTGTACACCTGCCCCCTCTGCAAACTTCCCCTTTACACCTGCCCCCTCTGCACACCTCCCCCTGTACACTTGCATCCTCTGCACACTTCCCCCTGTACACCTGCCCCCTCTGCACACTTCCTCTTTACACCTGCCCCCTCTGCACACTTCCCCTGTACATCTTCCCCCTCTGCACACCTGCCCCCTCTGCACTTCCCCTGTACATCTTCCCCCCTTGTACACCTGCCCCCTCTGCACACTGCACTTGTACACCTGCCCCCTCTGCACACTCCCCTGTACACCCGCCCCCTCTGCACACTGCACTTGTACACGTGCCCCCTCTGCACACTTCCCTGTACACCTGCCCCCTCTGCACACTTCCCTTGTACACCTTCTCCCTCAGCACACTCCCCGGTACTAATGCCCCCTCTGCACAATGCCCTTGTACACCTGCCCCCTCTGCACACTTCCCTTGTACACCTGCCCCCTCTGCACACTTCCCCTGTACTCCTGCCCCCTCTGCACACTGCCCATGTACACCTGCCCCCTCTGCACACTCCCCTGTACACCTGCCTCCTCTGTATACTCATCTGTACTAATGCCCCCTCTGCACACTGCCTTTGTACTAATGCCCCCTCTGCACACTGTTTTTCTACACCTGCCCCCTCTGCACACTGCCCCTTTACCCATTTTCCTTGTACACCTGCCCCCTCTGCACACTTCCCCTGTACTCCTGCCCCCTCTGCACACTTCCCCTGTACTCCTGCCCCCTCTGCACACTGCCCTTGTATGCCTGCCCCCTCTGCACACTCCCCTGTACACCTGCCCCCTCTGTACACTCCCCTGTACTCCTGCCCCCTTTGCACACTGCCCTTGTACACCTGCCCCCTCTGCACACTCCCCTGTACACCTGCCTCCTCTGTATACTCATCTGTACTAATGCCCCCTCTGCACACTGCCTTTGTACACCTACACCCTCTGCACACTGCCCTTGTACACCTGCCCCCTCTGCACACTGCCCTTGTACACCTGCCCCCTCTGCACACTTGCCCCTTTACACACTATCCTTGTACACCTGCCCCTGTGCAAACTTCTCCTATATACCTACCCCTCTGCGCACACTGCCTTTGTAAACTTACCCCGTGTGCACAATTATAATGTACACTTACCCTTGTAGATCTTTCCTTCCCATATACACATTCCTCCTGTGAACAATTCCCTTGTACACCTTCCTTCTGTGCACCCTTCCCTTGTACACATACCCTTCTCATATACACCTTCCTTCTGTGCACCATTCCCTTGTACACCTACCCTTCTCATGTACACCTTCCTCTTGTGCACCCTTTCCTTGTACACCTACCCTTCTCATATACACCTTCCTCCTGTGCACCCTTCCCTTGTACACCTACCCTTCTCATATACACCTTCCTCCTGTGCACCCTTCCCTTGTACACCTACCCTTCTCATATACACCTTACTTCTGTGCACACTTCCCTTGTACACCTACACTTCTCATATACACCTTCCTCCTGTGCACCCTTCCATTGTAGACCTACCCTTCTCATGTACACCTTCCTTCTGTGCGCCCTTCCCTTGTACACCTACCCTTCTCATATAAATCTTCCTCCTGTGCACCCTTCCCTTGTACACCTACCCTTCTCATATACACCTTCCTCCTGTGCACCCTTCCCTTGTACACCTACCCTTCTCATATACACCTTCCTCTTGTGTACCCTTCCCTTGTACACCTACCCTTCTCATATACACCTTCCTTCTGTGCACCCTTCCCTTGTACACCTACCCTTCTCATATACACCTTCCTCCTGGGCACACTTCCCTTGTACACCTACCCTTCTCATATACACCTTCCTTCTTTGCACCCTTCCCTTGTACACCTACCCTTCTCATATACACCTTCCTCCTGGGCACACTACCCTTGTACACCTACCCTTCTCATATACATCTTCCTCCTGTGCACCCTTCCCTTGTACACCTACCCTTCTCATATACACCTTCCTCCTGTGCACCCTTCCCTTGTACACCTACCCTTCTCATATACACCTTCCTCCTGTGCACACTTCCCTTGTACACCTACCCTTCTCATATACACCTTCCTCCTGTGCACCCTTCCCTTGTACACCTACCCTTCTCATATACACCTTATTTCTGTGCACACTTCCATTGTACACCTACCCTTCTCATATACACCTTCCTCCTGTGCACCTTTCCCTTGTACACCTACCCTTCTCATATACACCTTACTTCTGTGCACACATTCCTTGTACACCTACCCTTCTCATATACACCTTCCTTCTGTGCACCCTTCCCTTGTACACCTACCCTTCTCATATACACCTTCCTCCTGAGCACCCTTCCCTTGTACACCTACCCTTCTCATATACACCTTCCTTCTGTGCACCCTTCCCTTGTACACCTACCCTTCTCATATACACCTTCCTCCTGTGCACACTTCCCTTGTACACCTACCCTTCTCATATACACCGTCCTTCTGTGCACTCTTCCCTTGTACACCTACCCTTCTCATATACATCTTCCTTCTGTGCACCCTTCCCTTGTACACCTACCCTTCTCATATACACCTTCCTCCTGTGCAAACTTCCCTTGTACACCTACCCTTCTCATATACACCTTCCTCCTGTGCACCCTTCCCTTGTACACCTACCCTTCTCATATACACCTTCCTCCTGTGCACCCTTCCCTTGTACACCTACCCTTCTAATATACACCTCCCTTCTGTGCATCCTTCCCTTGTACACCTACCCTTCTCATATACACCTTTCTTCTATGCACCCTTCCATTGTACACCTACCCTTCTCATATACACCTTCCTCCTGTGCACCCTTCCCTTGTACACCTACCCTTCTCATATACACCTTCCTCCTGTGCACCCTTCCCTTGCACACCTACCCTTCTCATATACACCTTCCTCCTGTGCACACTTCCCTTGTACACCTACCCTTCTCATATACACCGTCCTCCTGTGCACACTTCCCTTGTACACCTACCCTTCTCATATACACCTTCCTCCTCTGCACACTTCACTTGTACACCTACCCTTCTCATATACATCTTCCTTCTGTGCACCCTTCCCTTGTACACCTACCCTTCTCATATACACCTTCCTCCTGTGCACCCTTCCCTTGCACACCTACCCATCTCATATACACCTTCCTCCTGTGCACACTTCCCTTGTACACCTACCCTTCTCATATACACCTTCCTCCTGTGCACACTTCCCTTGTACACCTACCCTTCTCATATACACCTTCCTCCTCTGCACACTTCACTTGTACACCTACCCTTCTCATATACACCTTCCTTCTGTGCACCCTTCCCTTGTACACCTACCCTTCTCATATACACCTTCCTCCTGTGCACACTTCCCTTGTACACCTACCCTTCTCATGTACACCTTCCTTCTGTGCACCCTTCCCTTGTACACCTACCCTTCTCATATACACCTTCCTCCTGAGCACACTTCCCTTGTACACCTACCCTTCTCATATACACCTACCTCCAGTGCACACTTCCCTTGTACACCTACCCTTCTCATGTACACCTTCCTTCTGTGCTCCCTTTTCATATACACCTTCCTCCTCTGCACACTTCCCTTGTACACCTACCCTTCTCATATACACCTTCCTCCTGTGCACCCTTCCCCTGTACACCTACCCTTCTCATATACACCTTCCTCTTGAGCACCCTTCCCTTGTACACCTACCCTTCTCATATACACCTTCCTCCTGTGCACCCTTCCCTTGTACACCTACCCTTCTCATGTACAACTTCCTCCTGTGCACCCTTCCCTTGTACACCTACCCTTCTCATATACACCTTCTTCCTGTGCACCCTACCCTTGTACACCTACCCTTCTCATATACACCTTCCTTCTGTGCACCCTTCCCTTGTACACCTACCCTTCTCATATACATCTTCCTTCTGTGCACCCTTCCCTTGTACACCTACCCTTCTCATATACATCTTCCTTCTGTGCACCCTTCCCTTGTACACCTACCCTTCTCATATACACCTTACTTCTGTGCACCCTTCCCTTGTACACCTACCCTTCTCATATACACCTTCCTCCTGTGCACCCTTCCCTTGTACACCTACCCTTCTCATATATACCTTCCTCCTGGGCACACTTTACTTGTACACCTACCCTTCTCATATACACCTTCCTCATGTGCACCCTTCCCTTGTACACCAATCCTTCTCATATACATCTTCCTCCTGTGCACCCTTCCCTTGTACACCTACCCTTCTCATATACACCTTCCTCCTGTGCACCCTTCCCTTGTACACCTACCCTTCTCATATACACCTTCCTCCTGTGCACACTTCCCTTTTACACCTACCCTTCTCATATACACCTTCCTCCTGTGCACCCTTCCCTTGTACACCTACCCTTCTCATATACACCTTATTTCTGTGCACACTTCCCTTGTACACCTACCCTTCTCATATACACCTTCCTCCTGTGCACACTTCCCTTGTACACCTACCCTTCTCATATACACCTTCCTCCTGTGCACCCTTCCCTTGTACACCTACCCTTCTCATATACATCTTCAACCTGTGCACCCTTCCCTTGTACACCTACCCTTCTCATATACACCTTCCTCCTGTGCACCCTTCCCTTGTACACCTACCCTTCTCATATACACCTTCCTCCTGTGCACACTTCCCTTGTACACCTACCCTTCTCATATACACCTTCCTCCTGTGCACCCTTCCCTTGTACACCTACCCTTCTCATATACACCTTATTTCTGTGCACACTTCCCTTGTACACCTACCCTTCTCATATACACCTTCCTCCTGTGCACCTTTCCCTTGTACACCTACCCTTCTCATATACACCTTACTTCTGTGCACACTTTCCTTGTACACCTACCCTTCTCATATACACCTTCCTTCTGTGCACCCTTCCCTTGTACACCTACCCTTCTCATATACACCTTCCTCCTGAGCACCCTTCCCTTGTACACCTACCCTTCTCATATTCACCTTCCTTCTGTGCACCCTTCCCTTGTACACCTACCCTTCTCATATACACCTTCCTCCTGTGCACACTTCCCTTGTACACCTAACCTTCTCATATACACCTTCCTTCTGTGCACCTTTCCCTTGTACACCTACCCTTCTCATATACATCTTCCTTCTGTGCACCCTTCCCTTGTACACCTACCCTCCTCATATACACCTTCCTCCTGAGCACACTTCCCTTGTAGACCTACCCTTCTCATATACATCTTCCTTCTGTGCACACTTCACTTGTACACCTACCCTTCTCAAATACACCTTCCTTCTGTGCACCCTTCCCTTGTACACCTACCCTTCTCATATACACCTTCCTTCTGTGCACACTTCCCTTGTACACCTACCCTTCTCATATACACCTTCCTCCTGAGCACACTTCCCTTGTACACCTACCCTTCTCATATACACCTACCTCCAGTGCACACTTCCCTTGTACACCTACCCTTCTCATGTACACCTTCCTCCTCTGCACACTTCCCTTGTACACCTACCCTTTCTCATATACACCTTCGTCCTGTGCACCCTTCCCTTGTACACCTACCATTCTAATATACACCTTCCTCTTGAGCACCCTTCCCTTGTACACCTACCCTTCTCATATACACCTTCCTCCTGTGCACCCTTCCCTTGTACACCTACCCTTCTCATGTACACCTTCCTCCTGTGCACCCTTCCCTTGTACACCTACCCTTCTCATATACACTTTCTTCCTGTGCACCCTTCCTTTGTACACCTACCCTTCTCATATACACCTTCCTTCTGAGCACCCTTCCCTTGTACACCTACTCTTCTCATATACATCTTCCTTCTGTGCACTCTTCCCTTGTACACCTACCCTTCTCATATACACCTTACTTCTGTGCACCCTTCCCTTGTACACCTACCCTTCTCATATACACCTTCCTCCTGTGCACCCTTCCCTTGTACACCTACCCTTCTCATATATACCTTCCTCCTGAGCACCCTTCCCTTGTACACCTACCCTTCTCATATACACCTTCCTCCTGTGCACCCTTCCCTTGTACACCTACCCTTCTCATATACACCTTCCTTCTGTGCACCCTTCCCTTGTACACCTACCCTTCTCATGTACACCTTCCGCCTGTGCACCCTTCCCTTGTACACCTACCCTTCTCATATACACCTTCCTCCTGTGCACACTTCCCTTGTACACCTACCCTTCTCATATACACCTTCCTTCTGTGCACACTTCCCTTGTACACCTACCCTTCTCATATACACCTTCCTCCTGAGCACCCTTCCCTTGTACACCTACCCTTGTCATATAAACCTTCCCCCTGTGCACCCTTCCCTTGTACATCTACCCTTCTCATATACACCTTCCTCCTGTGCACCCTTCCCTTGTACACCTACCCTTCTCATATACACCTTCCTCCTGTGCACACTTCCCTTGTACACCTACCCTTCTCATATACACCTTCCTCCTGTGCACCCTTCCCTTGTACACCTACCCTTCTCATATACACCTTCCTCCTGTGCACACTTCCCTTGTAGACCTACCCTTCTCATATACACCTTCCTTCTGTGCACACTTCCCTTGTACACCTACCCTTCTCATATACACCTTCCTCCTGAGCACCCTTCCCTTGTACACCTACCCTTCTCATATAAACCTTCCCCCTGTGCACCCTTCCCTTGTACATCTACCCTTCTCATATACACCTTCCTCCTGTGCACCCTTCCCTTGTACACCTACCCTTCTCATATACACCTTCCTCCTGTGCACACTTCCCTTGTACACCTACCCTTCTCATATACACCTTCCTCCTGTGCACCCTTCCCTTGTACACCTACCCTTCTCATATACACCTTCCTCCTGTGCACCCTTCCCTTGTACACCTACCCTTCTCATATACACCTTCCTCCTGTGCACACTTCCCTTGTACACCTACCCTTCTCATATACACCTTCCTCCTGTGCACCCTTCCCTTGTACACCTACCCTTCTCATATACACCTTATTTCTGTGCACACTTCCCTTGTACACCTACCTTTCTCATATACACCTTACTTCTGTGCACACTTTCCTTGTACACCTACCCTTCTCATATACACCTTCCTTCTGTGCACCCTTCCCTTGTACACCTACCCTTCTCATATACACCTTCCTCCTGAGCACCCTTCCCTTGTACACCTACCCTTCTCATATTCACCTTCCTTCTGTGCACCCTTCCCTTGTACACCTACCCTTCTCATATACACCTTCCTCCTGTGCACACTTCCCTTGTACACCTACCCTTCTCATATACACCTTCCTTCTGTGCACCTTTCCCTTGTACACCTACCCTTCTCATATACACCATCCTCCTGGGCACACTTCCCTTGTACACCTACCCTTCTCATATACACCTTCCTCCTGTGCACCCTTCCCTTGTACACCTACCCTTCTCATATACACCTTCCTCCTGTGCACCCTTCCCTTGTACACCTACCCTTCTAATATACACCTCCCTTCTGTGCATCCTTCCCTTGTACACCTACCCTTCTCATATACACCTTCCTCCTGTGCACCCTTCCCTTGTACACCTACCCTTCTCATATACACCTTCCTCCTGTGCACCCTTCCCTTGCACACCTACCCTTCTCATATACACCTTTCTCCTGTGCACACTTCCCTTGTACACCTACCCTTCTCATATACACCTTCCTCCTGTGCACACTTCCCTTGTAGACCTACCCTTCTCATATACACCTTCCTCCTGTGCACACTTCACTTGTACACCTACCCTTCTCAAATACACCTTCCTTCTGTGCACCCTTCCCTTGTACACCTACCCTTCTCATATACACCTTCCTCCTGTGCACACTTCACTTGTACACCTACCCTTCTCATATACACCTTCCTCCTGAGCACACTTCCCTTGTACACCTACCCTTCTCATATACACCTACCTCCAGTGCACACTTCCCTTGTACACCTACCCTTCTCATGTACACCTTCCTTCTGTGCACCCTTCTCATATACACCTTCCTCCTCTGCACACTTCCCTTGTACACCTACCCTTCTCATATACACCTTCGTCCTGTGCACCCTTCCCTTGTACACCTACCCTTCTCATATCAACCTTCCTCTTGAGCACCCTTCCCTTGTACACCTACCCTTCTCATATACACCTTCCTCCTGTGCACCCTTCCCTTGTACACCTACCCTTCTCATACACACCTTCCTCCTGTGCACCCTTCCCTTGTACACCTACCCTTCTCATATACACCTTCTTCCTGTGCACCCTTCCTTTGTACACCTACCCTTCTCATATACACCTTCCTTCTGAGCACCCTTCCCTTGTACACCTACTCTTCTCATATACATCTTCCTTCTGTGCACCCTTCCCTTGTACACCTACCCTTCTCATATACACCTTACTTCTGTGCACCCTTCCCTTGTACACCTACCCTTCTCATATACACCTTCCTCCTGTGCACCCTTCCCTTGTACACCTACCCTTCTCATATATACCTTCCTCCTGAGCACCCTTCCCTTGTACACCTACCCTTCTCATATACACCTTCCTCCTGTGCACCTTTCCCTTGTACACCTACCCTTCTCATATACACCTTCCTTCTGTGCACCCTTCCCTTGTACACCTACCCTTCTCATGTACACCTTCCTCCTGTGCACCCTTCCCTTGTACACCTACCCTTCTCATATACACCTTCCTCCTGTGCACACTTCCCTTGTACACCTACCCTTCTCATATACACCTTCCTCCTGTGCACACTTCCCTTGTACACCTACCCTTCTCATATACACCTTCCTTCTGTGCACACTTCCCTTGTACACCTACCCTTCTCATATACACCTTCCTCCTGAGCACCCTTCCCTTGTACACCTACCCTTCTCATATACACCTTCCTCCTGTGCACACTTCCCTTGTACACCTACCCTTCTCATATACACCTTCCTTCTGTGCACACTTCCCTTGTACACCTACCCTTCTCATATACACCTTCCCCCTGTGCACCCTTCCCTTGTACATCTACCCTTCTCATATACACCTTCCTCCTGTGCACCCTTCCCTTGTACACCTACCCTTCTCATATACACCTTCCTCCTGTGCACACTTCCCTTGTACACCTACCCTTCTCATATACACCTTCCTCCTGTGCACCCTTCCCTTGTACACCTACCCTTCTCATATACACCTTCCTTCTGTGCACACTTCCCTTGTACACCTACCCTTCTCATATACACCTTCCTCCTGGGCACACTTCCCTTGTACACCTACCCTTCTCATATACACCTTCCTTCTTTGCACCCTTCCCTTGTACACCTACCCTTCTCATATACACCTTACTTATGTGTACCCTTCCCTTGTACACCTACCCTTCTCATATACACCTTCCTTCTGTGCACACTTCCCTTGTACACCTACCCTTCTCATATACACCTTCCTCCTGTGCACCCTTCCCTTGTACACCTACCCTTCTCATATACACCTTCCTCCTGTGCACCCTTCCTTTGTACACCTACCCTTCTCATATACACCTTACTTCTGTGCACACTTCCCTTGTACACCTACCCTTCTCATATACACCTTCCTCCTGAGCACCCTTCCCTTGCACACCTACCCTTCTCATATACACCTTCCTCATGTGCACACTTCCCTTGTACACCTACCCTTCTCATATACACCTTCCTCCTGTGCACCCTTCCCTTGTACACCTACCCTTCTCATATACACCTTCCTCATGTGCACACTTCCCTTGTACACCTACCCTTCTCATATACACCCTCCTCCTGTGCACACTTCCCTTGTACACTTACTCCCTTTTGCACACCTGCCACCTGTGCACACTTCCCATGTACATTTTCCTCCTGTGCACACTTACCTTGTACACCTACACTTCTCATGTATACATTCCTGACTTATGCATGCTTCATAGACTTGCCCAGTTTAATATATAATTTCATTAGTCTTTTTCACAGAGGTCAGATTTGCAAAAATCTAAATATAAGTTTATAAACAGCATATGTGAAAATGAGTGTGCTATTAGTGAGCATATAATGTGTAAGTCTTCCATCTCCAATCTGAAATGTCTTATTTTAATAAAGCAGACATAAAAGCAATAGTGCCTTACAACTCCAGGCTCATCACTTCCATCTCTCTGAATGTGTAGCACCAACAACTTAGTGTAATTTACCTCCATTCCCATCTTCCCAGTTTAAAGGGACAGTCTACACCAGAATAATTATTGTTTTAAAAGATAGGTAATCCCTTTATTACCCATTCCCCTGTTTTGCATAACCAACACTGTTATATTAATACACATTTTACCTCTGTGATTACCTTGTATCTAAACCTCTGCAAACTACCCCTTATTTCAGTTCTTTTGACAGACTTGCATTTTAGCCAATCAGTGCGGGCTCCTAGGAACTCCACGTGCATGAGTACAGTATCTATATAAAACACATGAACTAACACCCTCTAGTGGTAAAAAAAAAAACCTGTCAATATGCCCTGAGCTAAAAGGCGGCCTTCAAGGGATTAGAAATTAGCATTTGAACCTCCTAGATTTAGCTTTCAACTAAGAATACCAAGAGAACAAAGCAAAATTGGCGATAGAAGTAAATTGAAAAATTGTTTAAAATGACATGCCCTATCTGATCAATGAAACTTTGTTTTGGACTAGACTGTCCCTTTAAGCTCCATTGTAAATTGATGTCTCCTCTAGCTCAATTCTAAAAATAGGTGGCTGTCCAAAAGATGACAAAGATACTGCACATTCTGCACCATTACTTGTCATTTGGCAAAATATAACCAGATGCAATAATGGAAAGAAGCAAACGTGTGTTAAGACATTGTAAATTGACTAAGGTTAAAAAAATTACATTAGAACGGAACAATCTGTTTGTTATGAAAAGTCAATTGCGTCTGTAGAATAAAAATAATCAGTTATAACTAATTTGTTGCAAAGATTTTAAAGGGACAAAAAAAAGTGCAAAAAGCAAATGAACTCTTGTAAGTGTAATCCCTGCAAAGAGGTTAAACACATAGTTAAAGTCAGAGAAGCAATGTGCTGCCGGGACCTAGCTGAACATATAAGGTTAGATGGCAAGAGGTATATGTGTTTAGCCACCAATCAGCAGCATCTAACTCACACCATTGTTGCTCCTGAGCCTACCTAGGTATGCATTTTAACAGAAAAAAAGCATACTGAGTGAGGAGCATGCATTTACTGAGCACTAGATTGTAACAATGTTTGCTACCGAACACAGCTAAACCATATTTGTCAGGGGGCCAGGAATGAGACTGAGACGAGAAGTGCAAAAATAATCACACCTTTATTAATAGCAAAAAATAATAAAAAGTCCACAAGTCAAATAACAAGCCAGGAGTCAAAACCAGAGCTGGTAGTCAGACGAGCCGAGACAGGAGCCAAAGCGAATAGTCAGACGAGCCGAGTCAGGAGCCAAAGCGAGTAGTCAGACGAGCCGAGTCAGGAGCCAAAGCGAGTAGTCAGACGAGCCGAAATCAGGAACAAGGAGAACAGCAGAGTCAGGAACAAGCCAGGGATCAAGAACCAGGAGGGACGTCAGACAGCTAGGTAATACACAGGAGCTCTCACAAACAGGTCTGAGACAACACAAGGGCAAAGCATACTGAACAGAGGCCCTTTAAATAATAAGTTATGACATCACAATTCTGAGACTGCAACCTGTCTCACATGGATGATGTACACTAGTATGGCCATAAAAGGGCGTGCAGGAAATGAGCAGCATCACACAGTATGCACCAGAGTCAGCAAGAGAGGTGAGTAAAATGGCTGCCAGCAGCACATAGCAAACAAAGCAGGGAAAAAACCCCTGAAAATATTGTCCCCTCTCTTAAAAATATTTAGCAATTGCACTTCTACATGGTAAAAGGGGGACATATGCTCCCTCCCACATGACTGCACTTATCTGTGACTGTCTGTGTACCCCAATATATCACTTCATTCCAAGTCTCCACCAATCGTGACACACAAACTCCTCCCTTTACTTCTTGTATATGTGTGCAACAAATGTTGCAGTTAGAGAGGAGGAGTTTGGCTTACCTTTTTAAGACCTGTACAGGAAGTCCAAATCCTCTTTCTGCTTGTTTCTTTGAAGTTTTCACATGAAGTGTTTCCAAGAGAGTAAAAGTACCTCCAAAACGATTCATGGAGGCCCCGGAGGAATCTCCAGAAAGAGAAGTTGTGGAGGAAAGTGGAGCAGAGGAATAGATCGCAGCTTCGCCTGAGGATTTAGGGATCTCGGATGCGGCGTACGATTTTTTGGGCCCTATGGCAGGCTAGGCCTTCCCAAATTATAGGTGATGGGGTCGTCGATCCCTCCCGTGATTTCCCAATTTCCCCTTGGCCTATATCATTCTCTTCCATCGGTGGTGGGTATAGTGGGCATTACCTGAGCCTTCATCGGCCTTGTCAAGCGCATCCATCTTAGCAGTGGTGTCCCTCTTTCATATGCTAGCGGGGGCAATTTCCGGGGGTGAGTCCTCCGTGGTCCTGGGCCAATCTGCCGGTGGTCCACGTGCTCCTCCGGTGGCTTCGGCCTTCTCCGCATCAACTTCCGGTCTCGGGTCCTGCAGTGGTGGTACTTCCGGTGATGTCACTTTCAGTATCGCCATTCGACACCCGGCTGTGAAGAGGAGCACATTGGGGGAACTTTAGCTCCGGGGGGTAGTCCTCAAGGGGTGGTAGGCGATCAGCTATCACAGAGACTTAATACCGATAGAAAAGGGGGCAGCAGAGTTATTGTGGGGCAATCTGGAACCGGAATGGGTTCAGGAAGTAGCAAACAGGGGCCAATAAAAGCGCAAGTGCGCAAACAGCGGCAAAGGCCGCTATGGGCCGCAAGAAAGGTGCAGTGGCAACTCAAAGGCTTAGTATGAGTATGAATGTAGCTGATAATGTGGACTCGGATTCCACAGGCATGACTTTCGGATGATGGCAGTATGGATGGGGTTGAGAACACGGCTAGGGACACTAGGCCCCAGCGTGCTTTGAAGGCACAGGCTAGCACTAGGAAGGTGGTCCCTAGATCAGCAGTTAAGCAGGTTTACCCATCACAATTTCAGAATCTAGATATGGAAATGGCGTCAACTAGAAGTCGTAGGAAGCCTTCACCCCAGGCCCCTAAGACAGTGCACTTTAGTGACAAAATTGAGGATTTTTCTGAGGATGAACAGAGTGTGCAAGCGAGAGAAGGGTGAGGCAAGTGCCTATGTGTGCCCAGAGTGCTTGAAGGGAGGGGTGATCAGAGGGTGAATAGGAGAAGGGGGAGAGCTGAACTTCCCCTGCGTAGTACTCCTCTCTTGCATTCTGTTTTTCAGGATAGCGATATGGTAATGACTGGAGACTCAGCAAGTGGCCTGGAGAGAGGCACAGAGAGCGGTGCTGATTCCATTGTGTCGGAGGATGAGCATCCATCAATATCGGGTGTGGCGGCTATACCAACTAGGCCGGTGAGTCCTCAGTGTCAGCGGGTTTAGGGGTTTCAGATGACTGTGGTTCTAAGAATGATAAGGCTTTGGATTTAGATGCGAAAGGGCACAAACGTATGTACAGGATGCTTAGGTGGTTGACAGAGGATAAAGAGGCAACTAGGAAAGGGTTACAATGGTCATCAGAGCCTGTTACCTCTGATATGTCAGCTAGGGCATTGAGGAGAATTATCGCGAAGGAGCCTGGTGTGATTACGATGAGGCCTTTCGCAGGAAAATGGTAGGTAACCCTCTCCTTGACTTTGGATGTGTGGAGATGCAGCTCTGGGCCCGGCTGGGTCCAAAACGGGTCCCAGGAACTTCCGCTCCTCCAACAGGTACACCACAGGTACGTTCAGCCAACAGATTTCGGAGGCATCCTACTGGGGTCTGTTGGAAATTCCAGGACAAGCATTGCACGCTGGGAACTTCGTGTTCATTTTCGGCAAGCATGCCGCAACTGCGGAAGCCTCAACCAGCCGCAGATTGCGTTAAAAAAATCCAAGAAACAGGAGAGGGCAGGACCAAGAGGCGCTGCTGTTAAGGACGGCCACCCCGCCGAAGGTGGACGCAATTAGGCCATGGCTCGCTTTGTACCCTGATAAGGGTGAGGTGGCCTTACTAACGGAAGGCCTTCAGGAGGGGTTCATCATTCCTGTTCAGGGTAAGGTTACAGACTCCACAATGCGCAGGAATTTGAAATCTGCATACCAGTTCCCTGATGCACTGTAGGAGAAGTTGGGTAAGGAAGTTTCACTGGGTCGTATGGCAGGACCCTTTGGGAAAAAGCCAATACCGGGGTTGGTTATTTCCCCATTAGGAGTGGTGCCGAAGAAGGATTCAGGGAAATTTAGGATGATTTAACACTTTTCCTATCCTACTAGTGGTAGTGCGGAAGGCAGGACGAGGTGCCCTGCTGGCAAAATTAGATGTGAAGTCAGCTTTCCGATTATTGCCAATTCACCCAACTTCTTTTTACTTAATGGGTTGTTTTTTTCAATGGATCCCACTTTGTCAATCGTTGCCTCCCTATGGGGTGTTCGATCTCCTGCGCTTACTTTGAGGCCTTCAGCACCTTATTGCATTGGGCTGTGGCCGAGGTAGCGGGGGAAGACCAAATTGCTCATTATTTAGATGACTTTAATGGCAGGAAAACCTGGATCCAGTGAATGTGAGCTGCTCCTGCACACCATGAGAATTTTGATGAATAAATTTGGTGTCCCCCTGGCAGAAGAGAAAACTGAAGGCCCATGTACATGTCTTACATTCTTAGGGATAGAAATTGACTCTGTGGCGGAGGAATGCAGAAGATGCTGGCAGAGGTTAGAAGAATTGCTTATTCTGCCTTCTGTACACTGAAAGAGTTGCAATCCCTTTTGGGCCTGCTCAACATCGAAGGGCGAGTTATCCCTATGGGAATAATTTTTCTAAAAAGAATGGAGAGCTTGTTACCGGGGGTGACTTCCATGAAGGCAAGGATCACAGTTAACAAAGACATGAGGGATGATCTCCAGATTTAGGATCAGTTTCTAAGGGGTTTCAATGGGGTTTTCATTTGACGCAAACCTCAGACGTCCAGGCATTCCATCCCTTTGTTTACGGATGCTGCAGGATCCTTTGGCTATGGAGCTTACCTAAACGATAAGTGGAATGCGGAACCATGGCCGGTGGAATGGACTGTCATAGGACTCTTCCAAGACGTATTGGTTCGCAAACTTCTATGGGGCTGGGGGAGGTCGGAGGTACGACTTAAGGATATACGTGAACCCATAATCGCTGATAGGTTACTCCTTTTACTCCAGGTTCTACCTGAAGTCTGCTCCTCAGCTTATGAGGTGCAGCTCTTTTCCGCAGCATTTGCTATGACATTTCACAGGGCCCTTAGAGTGGGAGAGTTAGTACCACAGTCAAAAAATGCAAAAGTTGGAGGGGTATTGTGCGAGCATGTGAGATTCGCTGAAAATGGGGTATTGTTATTTATCCCTAGATCCAAAGTTGATCAGGAAAGTAGGGAAGCGTGGTTGTCGCTCCCTACAAACCAGGGAACTTTAAGTTGCCCTTATGCTTTGCTGAGGACCTTCTCGGACGTGCGTCCAGTGGGTTTTCACAGATTTCTAATTCACCAAGACGGTACCCCTCTAACGAGATTTCAATTACGTAGGGTCCTAGGATGGGCTGCTGAAAAGGCAGGGTAGAATCCTAATGTAATAGCCCCTCATTCATTTAGAGTTGGGGCTGCTACAACAGCCGCTGCTTTAGGCTGGCCGGCTGACCGTATAAAGGTACTGGGGAGGTGAAATCCAAAAGGTATCAGTTATTTGTGAGACCCCTTTTATCCCACCGCTAAGTTAGGATGGTGTGTTTATGTTGTGATGTTTGCCTGTTTTGGTGTGAATTTAACACTTTTTTCTTTTGCAGGGCCTAGCAGAGGTCCGCTTCATGTCTGAATAGTGGGGCACTCGTTCGTGCACTGGGCAGCCATCTGAGCGTCAACACGACCTGGAGGACAGCAGCTGGGCTTTTCTTCTTCTAGAGTGGTGCTTAGATGGTTAGGGAGGAGAGGCCTTTGCTGGGCAGGTTTGCCTGGATTACTACAGGATGCCATGAGGCGTTGGGAGAAACCCCACATCTTAATCCTGCACTTGGGGGGAAACAACCTTGGGTCAATTCCCGGACGGGATTTAAATGCAGTGTTCCAGTCTGACCTGCGCATGTTCAAAACTTGGATGCCTGGTGTGAGAATGGGATGGTCTAACATTATCCCCAGATTGATGTGGCGGCATATAGCCAACCACAGGGCTGCTTTTCAGGTCCGAAAAAAAAGCTGAACAGGGATGTTAGAAAATTGATGTTCGAGCTTAGATGCTTTGTTGTGGAGCACAGGAACATTACAGCAGCTGACCGGAGCCTTTATCGAGGTGCATTTGTCTGACCATGGCATGGACCTGTTTATTGAAGACATGAGACAGTCCCTACTCCTATTTCTGTGAGTTGTGGGTGGCGGGAGAGTTGTCCTGGATATGTGGAATATCTCGTGGAGGTTGGACAGTGTCAGGGGACAGGATGTGATCAAGGTAGAGTGACGGCTACTTCCGGACAGGGGTGAAGTCCTCAGACACATGTCTGGGGGGTCCCCTGTCTGTGCGATTCGAAGCAGAGAACTCCCTAAGCCATTCTTGCATTGAGCTACACTCTGGTTACTCTCCTGCATCGCTGATACTGCCCATCTTTTTAGCATGGGTTACTACGCATTAGCTAGTACCTGACTGCCGCCCCCCTGGTCCATGTTATTGGTGCTGTTCGTTGGTTCCTTGTGTTGCCACAATAGACATGACCTGCGGCTTTTATAACCAAGAAGTTGTTGTGTTTTTATTTCTACGTTAGAAATAATGTTAAGGTTTATATTAAACATTATCATGTATATAGTTAAGTTATTATTTAAGTTTCCCAAAGAGGAGTATATGGCATTTAATCCCTTATAGCAAAACATACCCAACACGTAAGATGGCAACATTCTCTCATAGCGATAATATTCAGTGACAGTGCGTGAGCCTATGTCATAACACATTCAGTGACAGTACGTGAGCCTATGACATAACACATTCAGTGACAGTACGTGAGCCTATGACATAACACATTCAGTGACAGTACGTGAGCCTATGACATAACACAATCAGTGACACAGTGCGTGAGCCTATGACATAACACATTCAGTGACACAGTACGTGAGCCTATGACATAACACATTCAGTGACAGTACGTGAGCCTATGACATAACACAATCAGTGACACAGTGCGTGAGCCTATGACATAACACATTCAGTGACACAGTACGTGAGCCTATGACATAACACATTCAGTGACAGTACGTGAGCCTATGACATAACACAATCAGTGACACAGTGCGTGAGCCTATGACATAACACATTCAGTGACACAGTACGTGAGCCTATGACATAACACATTCAGTGACACAGTGCATGAGCCTATGACATAACACATTCAGTGACACAGTGCATGAGCCTATGACATTACATAGAACAGGTTTATATGTTACACACATTGGGTTAAGCACCCACCATGTGTGAATGTGTCCCTAATTGCCCCCCTATAAAAAAATCCTGCAGTCTGCATGTCTGCAGTAATGTTTGTAACATTGTAATATATATAGTCCTGAAGACTCATGCCCCCTCCTTAGTATGCACTAATTAAAAGGCGCAAAGTTTTAACAAATGATAAAAGATGTAAACTGTAACATTTTTCTAGATAGATAGATAGACCGATAATTAAATAGATAAATAATGATAGATAGATGATAGATAGACACAGACAGAGAAAGAGAGAGACAGCTGGTCAGATAGATAAACCAATAAAGATAGATAGATAAATAGATGATAGATAAACACAGGCAGACAGATAAACAACTAGAGATAGATACAGACAGATATAGAAAGACAGATGGACAGATTAACAAATAGAGATAGATGATAGATAGATAGATAGATAGATAGATAGATAGATAGATAGATAGATAGATAGATAGATAGATAGATAGATAGATAGATAGATAGATAGATAGATAGATAGAGATAGAGAGAGTTAGACAGATGGACAGATAAACAAATAGAGATAGATAGATAGATAGATAGATAGATAGATAAATATAGATAGATACAGACAGATATAGAAAGACAGATGGACAGATTAACAAATAGAGATAGATAGATAGATAGATAGATAGATAGATAGATAGATAGATAGATAGAGTTAGACAGATAAACAAATAGAGATAGATAGATAGATAAATATAGATAGATACAGAGAGATATAGAAAGACAGATGGACAGATTAACAAATAGAGATAGATAGATAGATAGATAGATAGATAGATAGATAGATAGATAGATAGATAGATACAGATAGAGAGAGTTAGACAGATGGACAGATAAACAAATAGAGATAAATAGATTTTCTACAATTGTATGCTCTATCTGAACCACAAAACTTGAATTTTAACTTCATTGTCCTTATATAAATGTTTATAACTTCAGGGGAAATTTTCTAAAGTGAAATTTGTCATTTGAAATTCTTAGGTACAAAATGTTTTAAGGCATAAAGCATAGCACTAAATTCTATGTCACAGGATCTTCTTACTGAAGAGTCAGCTAACCAGTGCCACTCTGGATACTGTCCTGTGAGTCAGTCATTCCAATGCTGTGACTTACAAAGTGTGACTGAGACTCAGCACAGTTATCACATACTAACAACGTGTCCTCAGTTCTTAATCTCACCCCACACACTTTATAACGCTGAGTATGAAGGCAGCATCTGTATATATAGCAGGGTGACATAATGACTAACTGGGTAAGGGCAGTATAATACTTTATAATATTATAACTTATTATAACATATATTATGTTATCCAAAGCACACATTAATAGCATAATATAACATAAATGTATTTAATGATATTTTGTGTAATAAACATTGAAAATGTTTAATATTAGCTCATTTTAGCTTAAAGGGATAGGAATGTCAAAATTACACTTGTATGATTCAGATAGAGCATGTAGTTTTAAGACACTTTTAAATTCACTTTTATTTTCAAATGTGCTTTGTTCTCTTGGTATCCCTTGTTGAAAAAGAATATGCACATATCCCACACTAGTGAGAGCTAGCTGCTGATTGGTGCCTGCACACATTTGTCTCTTGTGATTGGCTAAATAGATGTGTTCAGGTAGCTGCCAGTAGTGCAATGCTGTTCCTTCAGCAAAAGATAACAAGAGAATGAAGTAATTTGGAAAGTTGTTTAAAATTGCATGTTCTATCCAAATCATGAAATATTTTTTCTGATGCCTTTAATATTGGATAAAAAGTTTAGCTGGGTAGGGTTGGTAACTTTTCTAGAGAAAAAAAAAATACTGGCCGTGCAGCAGGGGGAGGTTTCATCGACAGCAGAAGCTTAAAGGGACATGAAACCCCCAAAAATATTTTATGATTCAGATGGAGAATACAATTTTAAACAGCATTCCAATTTACTTCTATTATCTCATTAGCTTCATTCTTTAGATATCCTTTGTTGAAGAAATAGCAATGCACATAGGTGAGCCAATCACACGAGGCATCTATGTGCAGCCAACAATCAGCAGCTACTGAGCCTATCTAGATATGCTTTTCAACAAAGGATATCAAAAGAATTATACAAATTTGATAACAGAAGTAAATTGGAAAGTTATCTAAAATGACATGCTAAATCATGAAAGAAAAAAATTTAGGTTTCATGTCCCTAGAAAGAAGAACAGGGGACAAAAGTGCAAAGAGAGATGGAAAGCAGAGCAATTTAACAGAACACAAAACACATTTCTATTGTCTTGCTATAGAATACATCAGCTAAGGACAAACATTTTCAGAATACATTAACATTTTTTTTGCTACATTCTTTTCAATGGCCAAACTCCACCTATCATTTGCCTTATGTGACTTTTTACTAAAGTAGGCACAGCACGGTTATGTTAGTAAAACAAGCTTTGCATTTTGTTATTGGATAACAATGGTGAGGCTAGTTATGGACAGATGCAGAAAGAGGTTAGCCTTGTGAAGTCTGCAGTATGTGTTTACTCTGAAAAAGAAAGACCACATATTTCATACGTAACCCTTTAATGACATCTGTTGGCTGTCTGTTGCGCTTCTAGGGGTTTAATAGCATATGTCTCATCGACAGCGGTGTGACCGCGCTATTTCTGCATTCCTCAGGCAGTGAAGTGAAATCCTGCCAACTGTCCCTATTTAAGAGGGACGGTCCCTAATTCTGAGCTCTCCCTTTGAGATACTCATATGTTCCGATTTACAGAAATTTGCCTTAGTCTAACCCAGATGCAGAACTATTTTTTTCTAGATAGTTAGATAAAGAGAGAGATAGATAGATGATAGATAGATAGATAGATAGATAGATGATAGATAGACAGACAGATAGATAGATAGATAGATAGATAGATAGATAGATAGATAGATAGATAGATAGATTAGATAGACAGATAGGACGGCAGATAAGTAATAAAAAAATATAGAAAGCAATATCTAAAACTCTTGGATCTATGGTTCTTATAGTAAAAATCAACTAAACTGAATCGCTATGTATTTCATGAAAATACTTAAAAAAATAAGTTAACTTTCATTCATCATTTTTTTATAAACTTTTTTTCAAATTCTACTTTGGTACCTTTCAAGCCGCTAAACTTGTTCGCCGTTCCTCAGCCCGCATGGACATTTTTTTTTTGGGTGTGCGGTGACGAATACCACTAGATCTAATTCATTGGTCCTCCAATGGCGCCTCAAACCGTTCTATCTACGCCCCCGAGTTGAAGTGCGCATGCGGCTATCACAGAATTTCCTCCGTGTGTAGATGCGCGTTCATGATAGCCACATATGCATTTCAATGAAAAGGGAATTCCTTTGACTGAAGTAACAGCATTCAGAAAAAAAGCGATCTGACAAAGTGTACGGCAATCAAATTCCGTAACTAGTGAGTCATATAGAGTAATAGATGCGGCTTTTATATTATAATTATATGCTATTCATGTGTTTATTCATATCATAAAATTTTTAATATTTCTCATTTACGATTGAAACAAATATAATGTATTGGACACAAATCAAGCAAAAAAATTGTCTGTATGAGAGCGAGCATGGCTCGATACGTATACAGCGGGTGGGACCGTTCTTACGTATTAGACTACAAAAGCAGGAAGCTAGCAGGGGGCAGAGGAACATAACAAAAAGGTACCAAAATAAAAGATAAATATTTTAAAATTATACACGATTATAAAGAAAAAAACTTAGTGACTATATAGTTTTAGATTAGGTGAATGCATAGCATAATTCACGGTTCTTAAATTTGACTTTTACTTTAATTGACAAGCTTTGTTTTACAGTACTATTTACTTTGTAACTTCTAAAGTTAAACAAATAATTGGAATTGTGCTAGCTCTATGCATGACTATGGTATATACAAAGCACCACTCATTTAATATAAAGTTAGAACTGAGTTATTGTTCACTTAATTCAATGTACAGAACTAGAAGAAAAATGGACAACATATTATATTTTGCCAACAAGATGCAGACTCAATTTACTTGACACACAGAGGTTGTCAAAAGTCGTATTGTTCAGTAATAACCAAAGATCTGTGTATAGTAACAATTCCTGACAAACAATGCTGAGCCTTTGTCCAGATATATTTCCATCTCAAGTACAAATACTCACTATTAACCCCTATATTATGATATTAAAGAGACATACAATTGCAAATACTGTATTGTGTTAGAGCATTTTATTATTGCAATATTGCTTGTGTTTTTATCCTCTGCAAACAGGTTATGTACACAGCAATGCACTACTGGGAGCTAGCCAAGGACAAGAGGCATATATGTGTAGCCATCAATACGCAGCTAGCTAACAGTCGTGCATTGCTGCTCCTGAGCCTAACTACCCCTTTTTTTTAACAAAGAAAACCAAAAGAACAAAGTAAATTTGATATCAGAGGTATATTGCATGCGCTATCTAACATGAACGTTTTCATTTTGTACTTTAATACCTCATTAAAGTTATGGTTAATTCTCTCCTTTATAAAATCAGATCTGAATTGTTAGTGATATTTTAGATGGAGATTAATTCATCAGCTGTAATGAAGATGCGCTATAACTTACTTTTTAATATAGATATGAAATTCAAATACCCCGCGTTTTGCCGCCCACTTCAAAAGTCAATTGTTCTTTGAGCTAACGGTTTGAATTGTTGTCCAATCAGTGCTCTCTCCATATGGCACTTTTGTGGTAGCTATAGCCCTGATTGGACAACAATACAAACCTTTAGCTCACAGAAAAAATTTTAAGTGGGCGGCAGAGCACAGGGTATTTGAATTTCAAATATTTATTAAAAAGTAAGTTATAGCGCAAATTCATTACAACTGATTAATTAAACTGTATCATCAGCTGCATAGTCACTAGTATCATTTATCTTTGTTACACGTCATTCCTTTTAATAAGAATATATCACTAACGTTTTACCTGTCCAATTATACAAATTATGAAGGTATTATAGATAGATATATAAATATATATACTATAAAAACAATGATACATTAGACAGAAGATAGGCAGGATGTAGACAGCACAAGAGAGTGGAAGAAACCTGGATCACAAAGGAATAAAGACAGTCAGAATAGGGCATAGGAAATAGTAGGCTTGTGTATTTGTAACGAAAATATAGATATTTGTTTTGTTTTACAGAAACGAATATCTGAATGACTCAAATACAGTCTGCAGATGTCTCTGTATAAATCAGTTACAGTCTGCAGAAGTCTCTGTATAAATCAGTTACAGTCTGCAGAAGTCTCTGTATAAATCAGTTACAGTCTGCAGAAGTCTCTGTATAAATCAGTTACAGTCTGCAGAAGTCTCTGTATAAATCAGTAATAGTCTGCAGAAGTATCTGTATAAATCAGTAACAGTCTGCAGAAATCTCTGTATAAATCAGTTACAGTCTGCAGAAGTCTCTGTATAAATCAGTTACAGTCTGCAGAAGTCTCTGTATAAATCAGTTACAGTCTGCAGAAGTCTCTGTATAAATCAGTTACAGTCTGCAGAAGTCTCTGTATAAATCAGTTACAGTCTGCAGAAGTTTCTTTATAAATCACTAACAGTCTGCAGAAATCTCTGTATAAATCAGTTACAGTCTGCAGAAGTCTCTGTATAAATCAGTAATAGTCTGCAGAAGTATCTGTATAAATCAGTAACAGTCTGCAGAAATCTCTGTATAAATCAGTTACAGTCTGCAGAAGTCTCTGTATAAATCAGTAACAGTCTGCAGAAGTCTCTGTATAAATCAGTAACAGTCTGCAGAAGTCTCTGTATAAATCACTAACAGTCTGCAGAAGTATCTGTATAAATCAGTAACAGTCTGCAGAAGTCTCTGTATAAATCAGTTACAGTCTGCAGAAGTCTCTGTATAAATCAGTAACAGTCTGCAGAAGTATCTGTATAAATCAGTAACAGTCTGCAGAAGTATCTGCATAAATCAGGTACAGTCTGCAGAAGTCTCTGTATAAATCAGTTACAATCTGCAGAAGTCTCTGTATAAATCACTAACAGTCTGCAGAAGTATCTGCATAAATCAGGTACAGTCTGCAGAAGTCTCTGTATAAATCAGTAACAGTCTGCAGAAATCTCTGTATAAATCAGTTACAGTCTGCAGAAGTCTCTGTATAAATCAGTTACAGTCTGCAGAAGTCTCTGTATAAATCAGTAACAGTCTGCAGAAGTATCTGTATAAATCAGTAACAGTCTGCAGAAGTATCTGTATAAATCAGTAACAGTCTGCAGAAGTATCTGTATAAATCAGTAACAGTCTGCAGAAGTCTCTGTATAAATCAGTTACAGTCTGCAGAAGTCTCTGTATAAATCACTAACAGTCTGCAGAAGTATCTGTATAAATCAGTAACAGTCTGCAGAAATCTCTGTATAAACCAGTTACATTTTTTAAAGAATAACGAATATAATTCATTAGTATATTTGTTATTCTTGTAATTAGGTGTATGCTTACCTATAACACACTGGGGTCTATGCTAATCCTCTTTGTAGACTGCAGGGCCGCAGAACATTAGTGCGTGGGTCCCAGAGCATGCACTAGAAAAACTTCTCGTTTAGCGCAGACGGAGGCGCTTTAATCTGACCTTCTTCACAGAGTCCAGAGTAGCGCTAATAGGAGACTCTGTGAAGAATAGTTGGAGTAGCACCCCCCCCCCTCTCGCCTGCTCTGGGACCTACCGCACTAATATACCTATAAGCACAGCCCCTGAGTCTATGAAGAAGAAGAGGATTAGCGTAGCTCCCCAGTGCGCTATAGGTAAGCATCTAAAGGTGACACTGTGCCACCTGCAACAAGATTAAAACAAATGTAAATGTTATGAAAACTAATTTAAATGCTCTCGAATATTCAGTATTAAAACAAACCAAAGACCAAATCGTGCCGCACACAAATACTGTATTCAGAGAAAGAAATTATTCACAACATTCGTTCTAAATGAATTGTCCGAAACAAATTATTCAGTGCTGCACAAGTCTAGAAACAGGTGTTAAAAACTATCTACCAATAGTAAAACTGAATAAAAGTTTATAAACTGATAAAGTAAAAGCAATATATTCTCTTCTCTACGAGAGACAGATTACATATACATATAGGTCTACAGACAGACACATTGATTTTTGCTTTTTGCACAGTGAATGTAGTACTGGGAACACACCAATAATCTTAAGACATTGTAATTCTGTTTTGTTTACTGACGCTAACATTCACTGCTGTTTAATATTTCAGCTTTTGAAAAGATAAAACAGTATGATAGATCATCAATTACTCAATACACAAGATACCCGCTTGGCAGGCAGACGGGCACAAAGCTGCCCGCAACACAACATAAATGCTTTTTAAAAGGAAAAAACACACCAGCAGTATTCAGATTAATGAATCAGCATGTAATGGAGTCTGCATTTAAAGTAATCCGACCGAGTACATTTCACATAGAGAACACAAAGTACTTTTGTGAAGTTTTTTTTTCCCAGACATAAGCAGGTTTGAATAATGTATATGAGTGTGCTGCCAATATGATTTAAAGGTGACATGTTGTACTCTGTTGTACTGAAAGCAAAACTGTGACAAAGTAAACCTCACATTTATAACAGACTCTGCTATGCCCCAACATTATGCTGAATATTAAAGGAACAGTCTACACCTTAGTCATCTTAAAGTCTCACCTTAGATTAAGCTACAAATAGCCTCCTTCACCCCTTTCCATATCATGTAGCAGGAACACTAAAATTATTTTATAATTAATTGTTTCTGGCTACTTTGAAATGGCTGCCAAGCTCCACCCACTCTCTGCTGAATAGCATTGACAGTCTAATGAATCCAACTAGTGAGCCTTTTGTGATTGGATGACATATGCAGCCCAGCTCATGATGTCATCAGTGGGCGGAGCTTGGCAGCCATTTCAAAGTGGCCAGAAACAATATTAATTTTAAAATAACTTTTTTTTTACCATTCCTGCTGCATGATATAGAAAAGATGCAAGAGGCTATTTGTAGGTTCATCTAAGGTAAGACTTTAAGATGACCAAGGTGTAGACTGTCCCTCTAAATATAAATATTTTTTAAACAGTTTATAAAGCTTATACATTTTACCTTGGTATAAATGTTGTGTTAGTTTACTAATCTTAATAAGCTATCATAAAATAAAACATTAAGCCTCACACTTCTAAAACCTTTGTGCATAGAAAGAGTTTTTAGAGTTATGACAAACCGGTACCCTGTAGTACAGCCCCATAAATGGAAGAAGGCGGGGCTAAACCAGGGTCTTAGCAATGCAAGCCATATCAAATGGCAGCTGTTATCTCTTACATAGAATCCTTTAAAGGGCCATAATACCCAAATGTTTAAACACTTGAAAGTGATGCAGTATAGCTGTAAAAAGCTGACTAGAAAATATCACCTGAACATTTCTATGTAAAAAAAAAAGATATTTTACCTCAAACGTTTCTCAGTAGCCACATCCCATTGTAAAGGACTTTAAGCAGCAAATCAGTATGTCTGTCCCGGGACAGCTGAAGGATTGAGCCTTGTGCACAACCATGTTATTTCCCTATTCAGTGTAAGGAAGTTTACTATGAAATCTCATGAGAGTTAAGTGAAATCTCATGAGATCACAGTAAAAGAGTTCATGACCTCAGCACTGCTGATGCGGATTGGCTGCTGTTCATTTCTTCATTTATTTTAATTTTTCCCTGCAGCTGGGCTGCAGCTGAGTATAACTTTTTACACAGAACTTACTCTGCTGAGCTGAGGAAATTGTGAGGTAAAATATCTTCCTTTTTTACATAGAGATGCTCAGGTGATATTTTCCTGTCAGCTTTTTACAGTTATACTGCATCAGTTTCAAGTGATTTAACATTTGAGTATTATGTCCCTTTAATTGTAGACCTCTATTAAATATTTCATATGAAGTAGAATTGCTAATCGTAGTTTTGCTATAAAAATTAAATTTTATTGGGCGGAGCGTGCGGGCGTGCTGAATGGCCGCACTTAGTCAGAGCTCCTGAATCGGTTGTAGCGGAGCCCTCTCGCAGGCTCATAAAAAAGCAAATTGGATGCTTTGATTCAGTGTCGGAGGTGGTCAGGCACACACAGGACCCGATTGCCACCTTAAATTGGCCGCAGCCCGCACTTAACCTCAGGGACCCGACTCGCGGGTTAGGCCACATCTGAAGCGCTCCTGGATTTCCCGGAGGAGCGCTGTGTTAGAGGGGCTCTCACCAATAATGCCCGAACGGACCCTGATTGCCAGCGGATCACTGTAAGACGATCCTAGACCGGATAGGAGCAGCTGATCTGTAACTGGAGCCTGCATCCCAGGGTGAGACTGAGAATGTGACGCACCTTATTATTTTTGTATTTCACTGCGCACCATCTTGGGGGCAAAGGTATATGCTGATTATGCACTATACATGAGACAATCTGCACTCCTTATTAGACACTCCTCAGCATAAAATGACAAGAAGATTATAAGACATAGCTGGAGCTCATACACTTGTCCTGCAATGTTAGTGTTTCTATTCACTGCATGTTGTAACATATATCCCTGACTTGTTCCAATCTGGGGCTGAACTCTCAACTTTGAGGACTGTCATATACACACTAGTACGCTCCTATGCCTGCACCCTGTGCTCATACTACATAACCAACACTGCTGGCAATGTGCACTAGAATAAATGGACATGTATCTTCTATGAAGTTTCTGTGTAAGGGCCGCTGCTGAGGGCATCAGTTGTGCTCCTTGTTCACACATATATACCGCACATTAAAACAGAAGGCCCTACTAACCTATTGTAGATGTCTGGGTCATCTTAAGACCATCCTAGGCTTTGCAGCTAATCACCACTGCAATCGAGCACAACTCACTCCTGTGATTCCCTCAATTATTTTCACTGGACTATCTACTTAGCACAGGGCCATTCCAATGGCGTTGCGTAAAAACACCAAACTAGACAAGAATTTAAAATCAGGCAGCACAGCCAACACGGTCAACACCTATTTCAAAAGCACGGAACGGTCGAAAAGAACGGAGGTTTCACAGTTAGGAAGTGATGATGAATCCACGCCAGATGGCCTGGAGGCGTCCCAGACGCCATCTCCCTCACCCAACATTCCTGGACCTACTACAGATGAGCCAGTGACCCTAAAAGCGATGGAAGCTCTTATAAATCAGGTTAAGCTTTGTATTAAATCTGAATGTGCTGACTTGAAGAAAGATATTAATGAGCTAGGTCAACGTGTAACAACCCTGGAGGTGGAGAGAGAGGAATTATCCAAAGATATGGCTGACATGTCTCACTCCATCGAAGCACAGCAAGCCCAGATCATGGACTTAGAGAACAAACTGGATGATGTTGAAAATAGAACACGGAGAAACAACCTCAGATTCCGGGGGATCCCGGAAGCCATAGGCAGGGAGGATATCCCTGTTCATCTTCAGAATCTGTTTCAATCTTTAGCTGTCACCAATCAAAGAGTAATTGAAGAGATTCCTCTTGAAAGAGCCCATCGTGCCCTTCGGCCAAAGCCCAAGGATAACCAACCTCCAAGAGACATTATCGCATGTTTCCAGAGTTACAGAGACAGAGAAAAAATCCTTCAATATGCCAGAGCACAATCATCTGTCTCTTTTATGGGAGCTAAAATTCAAATATTCCAAGATTTATCGGTACGAACTTTACAGCTAAGAAGAGAGTTTGCCTTCTTTACCACCCATCTTCGCTCACTAAAGGTTCCATACAGATGGGGTTTTCCTGTGTCTATCCAGGTCATCAAAGACGGGAAACGCCACGAATGTAACAACCCCAACGACATCCCAAGCTTCTGCAAGCAGCTAGATCTCCCTCTCCCTGAGCTGCCTGAGCCCTCAAGGCTGAGGAATGCATCGCCTGCCTCAGATCGGCAGAGGAAGTTGTGGTCTGAGATTGTTAGTAAGCAGCCGAGAAAGAGACAGAGTCCTGACCCACCTAATCTAATGGACACCACCTGATACACTACAAACTGTATCACACCTTCTGGTTCACAGTGAGTATTGGAAAGAGAGGTACTCATGTTCGGCAAGCTGTCATGCAAATGTCGGAACTGATTTTTTTTTTTTTTCTTTCTCCTCCGTATATGGGGGACCCCTGTTATTATTATGACCCAGTGAACTTGGGCACAACTGCTTTGCAGGATAGTGCATTAAACAGAAAATTAACAAACACCTCTGGATTAATATGTATTAGTATGTTCAAGTTTTAAGTTTTTACTGTTTGCAACTAGTTATTAACATAATATATTGCCAATATGTAAGAAAAGACTACCTTGGACCTATATCAGTTCGAGATTACAGGATTGGTACTTCAGGAGTTAACCATGTACCCCATGTTGTTGACTTGATGTGTTATAGTTAATTTAGCATATTGTAGATAGCAAATGTTTGAGTGTCAATGACTGATATGCTGTTTATTGGCGATTAAGATCTAGCAATCACTGCCCACCACAATGTGGTGCCAGCTTCCAAATGTTCCGATGGGCCCAGTGAACTTGGGTTCAACTGATCTGCAGACTAGTACAATAAATGCAATAAATGAAAATTTAACAAGCACTTATAGATCGCTATTCCTCAATCTTCTCAAGTTTTCAGTTTTAATGGTTGGCAACCTGTAATTAACCCATTATTACCAACATGTAAGAATAGGTTCCCCTAAACCTTAGTTAGTCCGAGGTCTCATGAACAGTATTTCTGGAACTGATCTTATGCCTCATGTTGTTGATTAGATATGATATAGTAATTTTAGTATATTGTAGTTAGCAACTGTTTAAATGTCATTGATTATTATGCCGTCTATTGAAGATCTAAATCAAACGTTTAAGGTCCATCACAATGGTATGTCAGTATCCAAATGTTCCTCAGTACTTTGTACTGCCCTTGTGCCTGTTAGGGGGGGCTCCGCTGGGCCGAACTTCCCCCTTTTTGTCTGTCCTATTTCTTTACTTGTTGTGCATTCTTCCCCCTTCTGCTATACTTACTTCTAATCTTATTCCTATTTCCTCTTTTCTTGGCCTCTCCCCTTCCCTTTATCCCTTTCTCTCTAGATTTAACACCTGACTGTTTTTAAGAAGCAGTGTTTGTATAATTTGTTTTTATTTTTTCTTGTTGTTTTTTATATCTTGTTTTCTTGTTTCTTGGTTCCTTTTTTTTTTTTTTTTTTTCTTTTTCTCTCTCTCTTAAAACATAGAGTATATCTCATTTGCTGCAGTAACAACTCCTACCAATTGTAGCTACACAAGAGCAGTTATAACTCCCTTGGGCTTCAACTAAGATACACGCTTTGCCTCACATTGTTTATCGCACCAAGCAAACAGTCCCAATGACACAACATCACGTAGTAAGTCAATTTAGGATCGCTTCACAGAATGTTAAAGGTTTTTTATCTCCTCAGAAACGCTCAATTGCATTCCACGATTTCTTTAAAAAACATATAGATATCATAATGACCCAAGAGACTCATTTTAAGAGAACTAATGAACCCAACCTATCACACTTATACTATGACCAACATTTCCTAAATTCTGGGCCATCAAGACATAATGGAGTGGGAATCTCTTTTAGAAGAGGGTCGTCCTTCACTCTACTACACAAATATCAAGATCACGAGGGCAGAATTTTAATCTTAGTTGGATTGTTTTATGGCAGACCCTTAACACTGGCCAACATCTATGCTCCTAATCGTCCCTCCCCCTCCTTTTTCCGCACAGTTGTCAATAAAATTCTAGACATAACCAAGGGCCCAGTACTGATCGGAGGTGACTTTAACTTCCCGATCAACCCATCACTGGACACTTCCACAGGCAGATCCTACATAAGACACAGCCAAATTAAAGCTAACTGGCATGCTCTTAGGACACTCTCTCTGTACGATACGTGGAGAATAACGAACCCAACTACAAAAGACTTCACCTTTTTCTCCCACCCACAGCACTCATACTCCCGCATAGACTACCTCCTCTGTGACCAAAACACTCTCTCAGGGTTAATTGACTCTAGAATAAACCACACCGCATGGTCAGACCACAGCATGGTTTGCTCTACTTTTACGTGGTCCTCCAAACCACATCATCAGCAACACTGGAAATTAAATGATTCCATATTTTCAGATCCCCTCATATCCCTAGATATCACAGAAAAAACCACTGAATTCTTTACTTTTAATGTCCCAGCCAACACCTCGGCTGTCAATAACTGGGAAGCTTACAAATGCTATGTAAGGGGTATAATAATGAGTCACACACATAGACTACGCAAAGCGAGGGCTACACAATATCTGTCTCTAACAGCAAATTTTCAAAACAGCGAAAAAGCATTGAAACAAAACCCCCTTTCACCTCAACTTTTATTGCAGTCACAGCTGGATAGAGAGGCTCTTAACCAATATCTGGTCAAGAATGCTCATTTACGGGCTTTGACATCTAAATCTAAATTTTATATAGAAAGTAATAAAATGGGTCGTTTGTTAGCCAGGTCGCTCAAAAAGAAAAGGTATAAGGCCTTTATTCCTAGAATCCGGGACCATACAGGTACAGCGCTCTCAAAAAACACTGAAATAGCCACCCAATTTGCAAAATATTACTCAGATTTATATAACCTCCCAGTTTTGAATCCAGAATCTAAACTGGCCAGGATTAATAGATATCTATCGCAAGCCCAGCTCCCCTCTCTCACCGTGGAGGATAGTGAGGCCCTTGACTTACCTTTCACACTCCAAGAACTCTTTATAGCAATTAAAAACCTCCCCCAGGGGAAGGCCCCAGGCCCAGATGGATTCACTCCTAAATTCTACCACCTGTTCAAAGCACACTTAAGTCCCCACCTTTTAGAAATGTACAACTCAATTGACCAAAATTGCCCGTTCTCTCGACCTTTACTAGAAGCCACAATAACTGTTATTCCGAAGCCGGGAAAGGACGCGGAGCAAGTCACTAATTATCGCCCTATTTCTTTGATCAACGTAGATATTAAGCTGTTTGCTAAATTAATAGCCAATAGAATAAATAGCATTCTCCCGACCCTTATCCATACCGACCAGGTGGGCTTCATCCCCGGCAGAGAGGCCAAAGATAATACCATCCGTGTCCTACAAGCTATATCAACTGCCAACTCCACTAAGACCCCTGTAATCCTTCTCTCTACAGACGCGGAGAAGGCCTTTGACAGGGTGGACTGGGACTTCCTCTGGGCCACCCTGTCGAAATTTGGCTTCTCTGAAATACTTATCTCCCGCATTAAAGCCCTATATAGTGAACCTACGGCCAGTATTAACGCAAACAGCACTCTGTCTCAGAAAATTCCAATCCGCAACGGTACAAGACAGGGGTGCCCCCTGTCCCCCTTACTATTTGCTCTGGCAGCCGAGGTGTTGGCCAACAGAGTCAGAGAGAATGCTCAGATAGAGGGTTTGCCCCTGGGCCAATCCCGGCAGAAATGTCTTCTTTATGCAGACGATATCATATTCTCGTTATGTTCTCCTTCTACCTCTCTTCCAGCACTACTTGAAGAACTGGAGGAATATAAACTAGTATCCAACTTCTCAGTAAATATGGGAAAATCCAACCTAATGCCACTCCACCTGTCCGCAACAGATACTAAATTCATAGAATCTAACACTGCCTTCCAGATGACGGACAAAATCCGCTACCTAGGGATAAACATCTCTTCTAGGCAGACGGATCTATTTGACCTCAACTATACCCCCCTCCAAAGAGAATCCCGGACCCTCCTGGAATTGTGGCACAGACAAGGCCACCTCTCTTGGATGGGCCGAGTTAATGCCCTCAAAATGAACCTACTCCCTAAATTTGTATACCTGTTCCAGGTCCTCCCTTTAGATATCCCCCCCTCGTACTTCACGTATCAACAAAAGCTATTTGACTCCTTTATCTGGGCACAGAAACGAACCAGAGTGAACAGAAATACCCTATATTTAGACAGGGAACATGGAGGCATGGGTGCACCAAACCTCACATCGTATTTCAGGGCTGCTCATCTAGCTAGAATAGTAGCGTGGAAACACTCAAACCATGAGAAACCCTGGGTACAGCTAGAAACCTCCCTAATAGGCGGTCACAACCTGGGAGATATGTGTTGGACATTACCTAAGCATAGACCCCCAGAAGTATATGCAAATTACTATGTAGCAGCCACCCTGAAGGTATGGGACAGAACCCTTGCTTCCGATAATTCAATCTCGACCATACCTTCCCCCCTCACCCCAGTTCTTAATAACCCGCTTCTTTTACACCCACACTCCTTGCCAACCCCGACTGTTGCAAACGCCCTCTCCAATGTCCCAGCTCACTTGGTACTCAACAAGGGACAAATGCGTACACAATCGGAAATCTCTCAACTTCTAGGCCCCCCATTTCATCAGTGGTTCCCCTACCTGCAGCTGAGACATGCCATATTAAGCAGTCCAGTTGCTGGTGAGTTAACCAGGCCACTTAATCCCTTTGAAACACTGTGCACCACCCCCTCATTGAAGAGATCCCATATTTCAAAAATATACAAACTACTCAGGGGCTCTTACCCGACGAAACAACCTTCTTATATCCCTAAATGGGAGAAAGAACTTGAGATGGTTCTTTCTGAAGAGCACTGGAACCACATCTTTGCAGAAACCAAAAAATCGTCCCCCTCACTAATGTTTGCGGAGATGAACTATAAACTGTTATCCAGATGGTACTTGACCCCTCACAGACTGCATAGTATATTCCCCAACTCCTCTCCCCTTTGCTGGAGACACTGTGGAGGAGTGGGTACCCTCTCACATATCTGGTGGTCATGCCCACTCCTACATACATATTGGAAAGATATCACCAAAGGTATAAATGACGCAATTGGCCTCGATCTCACACTTTCCCCGTGTACAGTGCTACTACATCACACTCCCCCTATTCCCTGTGTATATCGAAGACAACTATTCCGCTGTCTTCTTAACTGCGCCAAACGCCTAATACCCAGGTTCTGGAAAACCACACAGATCCCCTGTCACTCCATGTGGGTGAGAGAGGTTAACCACATCCTATCCCTAGAAAAAATACATTACACTTTTATAGGCAAACAGGACTTTATAGCGGATATTGTTTATATCTGGGAACAAAGGGAGAACTGATACCATACTGACTCCCAGACCTAACTTTACCAGATGGCTAAATGATATACATTACATCCCTTTGGGTCATAGAGGCTCTCTCGCCATCTTTTGGATAGGCTGCTCACCTTGACTGCTCTTTGCTGCTAGCGATTCATGATGCGAGGTATTGATTATCAAGCCTTATGTGGTTCTCCGTTGTTATTATTACTGTTACAATATACACTGATCTACTGTAACCTTACTGTCATAATGCAATGTATATGTATGATAATATACTCTATGTTTCTGTTTGTTTGAAAAATTCTAATAAAAAACAGTTGATTCAAAAAAAAAATTAAATTTTATTAAGTAGTGAGAAAAAATGTATCAGAACAGAATATTCTGCTCATTTCAGAGTAAGTGCTTTTGTATTACCTTTTAAAGTGATTGTAAAGTTTAATGAATAAGTACCGGTAACTTAAAATAATCTTAAAAACAGGGGCACTTTCATTTATTAACCTTTACAAAAAACAAAATTTATGCTTACCTGATAAATTTATTTCTCTTGTGGTGTATCCAGTCCACGGGTTCATCCATTACTTGTGGGATATTCTCCTTCCCAACAGGAAGTTGCAAGAGGACACCCACAGCAGAGCTGTCTATATAGCTCCTCCCCTAACTTCCACCCCCAGTCATTCGACCGAAGACAAGCAAGAAAAAAGGAGAAACTATACGGTGCAGTGGTGACTGTAGTTTAAAAATAAAAAATACCTGCCTTAAAATGACAGGGCGGGCCGTGGACTGGATACACCACAAGAGAAATAAATTTATCAGGTAAGCATAAATTTTGTTTTCTCTTGTAAAGGTGTATCCAGTCCACGGGTTCATCCATTACTTGTGGGATACCAATACCAAAGCTTTAGGACACGGATGAAGGGAGGGACAAGGCAGGAACTTAAACGGAAGGCACCACTGCCTGTAAGACCTTTCTCCCAAAAATAGCCTCCGAAGAAGCAAAGTATCGAATTTGTAGAATTTAGAAAAAGTGTGAAGCGAAGACCAAGTCGCCGACTTACAAATCTGTTCAACAGAGGCCTCATTTTTAAAAGCCCATGTGGAAGCCACAGCTCTAGTGGAATGAGCTGTAATTCTTTCAGGAGGCTGCTGGCCAGCAGTCTCATAAGCTAAGCGGATTATGCTTCTCAGCCAAAAAGAAAGAGAAGTTGCCGAAGCCTTTTGGCCTCTCCTCTGTCCAGAGTAGACAACAAACAAAGCAGATGTTTGACGAAAATCCTTTGTAGCTTGTAAATAAAACTTTAAAGCACGAACCACATCAAGATTGTGTAAAAGACGGTCCTTCTTTGAGGAAGGATTAAGACATAATGAAGGAACAACAATCTCCTGATTGATGTTCTTATTAGATACTACCTTAGGAAGAAACCCAGGTTTGGTACGCAAAACTACCTTATCTGCATGGAAAACCAGATAAGGGGAATCACACAGTAAAGCAGACAACTCCGAAACTCTTCGAGCAGAGGAGATAGCTACCAGAAACAGAACTTTCCAAGATAAAAGTTTAATATCTATGGAATGCAGAGGTTCAAACGGAACCCCTTGAAGAACTTTAAGAACTAAATTTAAACTCCATGGTGGAGCAACAGGTTTAAACACAGGCTTAATTCTAACTAAAGCCTGACAAAACGCCTGAACATCTGGAACCTCAGCCAGACGTTTGTGCAAAAGAATAGACGGAGCAGAAATCTGTCCCTGGAACTAGCAGACAATCCTTTCTCCAATAAGAAAGGATAAGATTCTAGGAATCCTGACTTTACTCCATGAGTAACCCTTGGATTCACACCAATGAAGATATTTACACCATATCTTATGATAGATTTTCCTGGTGACAAGCTTTCGAGCCTGAATTAAGGTATCAATGACCAACTCGGAAAAAACATGCTTTGATAGAATCAAGCGTTCAATCTCCAAGCAGTCAGACACAGAGAAATTAGATTTGGATGTTTGAAAGGACCTTGAAGTAGAAGGTCCTGCCTCAGCGGCAGAGTCCATGGTGGAAAGGATGACATGTCCACCAGATCTGCATACCAAGTCCTGCATGGCCACGCAGGTGCTATCAAAATCACCGAAGCTCTCTCCTGCTTGATCTTGGCAATCAGACGAGGGAGCAGAGGAAACGGTGGAAAAACATAAGCCAGGCTAAAGGACCAGGGCGCTGCTAGAGCATCTATCAGCGCTGCCTTGGGATCCCTGGACCTGGACCTGTAACGAGGAAGCTTGGCGTTCTGACGAGACGCCATGAGATCCAGTTCTGGTTTGCCCCAAAGTTGAATCAACTGGGCAAATACCTGCCGACTTAGGAAATCCGCCTTCCAGTTCTCTACTCCTGGGATATGGATAGCTGAGAGATGGCAAGAGTGAACCTCTGTCCATAGAATTATCTTTGAAACCTCCAACATCACCAGGGGGCTCCTTGTACCCCCCTGATGGTTGATATAGGCTACAGTCGTGATGTTGTCCGACTGAATTTTGATGAACCTGACTGCAGCTAGCTGAGGCCAAGCCTGAAGAACATTGAATATCGCTCTTAGTTCCAGAATGTTTATTGGAAGGAGGGCTTCTGGCATCTGTCGTCACTATAGTCCATTCTGGTCTGCGGAAGCTCATTCCCCTGGACAGATGGACCCGAGATAGCCACCAGAGAAGAGAATCCCTGGTCTCTTGATCCAGATTTAACAGAGGGGACAAATCTGTGTAATCCTCATTCCACTGATTGAGCATGCAAAGTTGCAGTGGTCTGAAATGTAGGCGGGCAAACGGAACTATGTCCATTACCGCTACCATTAAGCCGATTACTTCCATACACTGAGCCACTGACGGCTGAGAAGTGGAATAAAGAGCACGGCAGGAAGTTAGAAGCTTTGACAACCTGACCTCTGTCAGAAAAATCTTCATTCTACTGAATCTATCAGAGTTCCTAGGAAGGAAACTCTTGTGAGAGGGGAGAGAGAACTCTTTTCTTCGTTCACCTTCCACCCATGAGACCTCAGGAATGCCAGAACAATGTCCGTATGGGACTTGGCGATTTGAAAATTCGACACCTGTATCAGAATGTCATCTAGGTAAGGAGCCACCGCAATGCCTCGTGGCCTTAGAACCGCCAGTAGGGGCCCTAGAACCTTCGTAAAGATTCTTGGTGCCGTGGCTAACCCGAAGGGAAGAGCCACAAACTGGTAATGCCTGTCTAGGAAGGCAAACCTGAGAAACCGATGATGATCCCTGTGTATCAGAATGTGGAGATAAGCATCCTTTAAGTCCACGGTAGTCATATATTGACCCTCCTGGATCATAGGTAGGATGGTTCGACTAGTCTCCATCTTGAAGGATGGGACCCTGAGAAATTTGTTTAGGATCTTGAGATCCAAGATTGGTCTGAAAGTTCCCTCTTTTTTGGGAACTATAAACAGATTTGAATAGAATCCTTGCCCCTGTTCCTCCCTTGGAACTGGGTGGATCACTCCCATAACCAGAAGGTCTTGAACAATGTAAGAATGCCTCTCTCTTTATCTGGTTTGCAGATAATTGTGAGAGATGAAATCTCCCTTTTGGAGATGAGGCTTTGAAATCCAGAAGAAATCCCTGGGAAACAATCTCCAGAGCCCAGGGATCCTGGACGTCTCTTGCCCAATCCTGGGCGAAGAGAGAAAGTCTGCCCCCAACTAGATCCGGTCCCGGATCGGGAGCTACTCCTTCATGCTGTCTTAGAGGCCGCAGCAGGTTTTTTGGCCTGCTTTCCCTTGTTCCAAGCCTGGTTAGGTCTCCAGACTTGCTTGGACTGGGCAAAATTTCCTTCTTGTTTTGCAGTAGAGGAAGTTGAAGCTGCGCCACTCTTGAAGTTTCGAAAGGAACGAAAATTAGTCTGTTTGGTCCTTAATTTGTTGGACCTATCCTGGGGAAGGGCGTGGCCTTTTCCTCCAGTAATATCAGAAATGATCTCCTTCAGTCTAGGCCCGAATAGGGTCTGCCCTTTGAAGGGGATGTTGAGAAGCTTAGACTTTGAAGTAACGTCAGCTGACCAGGATTTAAGCCATTGCGCCCTACGCGCCTGAATGGCAAAACCTGAATTCTTAGCCATTAGCTGTGTTAAATGAAAGACGGCGTCAGAAATAAATGAATTGGCTAACTTAAGAGCTTTAAGCCTGTCTAGGATATCATCCAACGGGGTCTCCACCTGTAGAGCCTCTTCAAGAGACTCAAACCAGAAATCCGCCGCAGCAGTGACTGGGGCAATGCATGCAAGAGGCTGGAGAATAAAACCTTGTTGTATAAAGATTTTCTTAAGGAAACCCTCTAATTTTTTATCCATTGGATCTAGGAAAGCACAACTGTCCTCGACGGGGATAGCTGTATGCTTAGCTAGGGTAGAGACTGCTCCCTCCACCGTATGCCACAAGTCCCGTGTAGCGGCATCTATGGGAAACATCTTTTTAAAAGCAGGAGGGGAGGGGAACGGTACACCTGGTCTATCCCATTCCTTCGTAATAATTTCTGAAAACCTCTTAGGGATTGGAAAAACATCAGTGTAAACAGGCACTGCAAAGTATTTGTCCATTTTACACAATTTCTCTGGGACTACAATGGTGTCACAGTCATCCAGAGTCGCTAAAACCTCCCTGAGCAACAAGCGGAGGTGTTCAAGCTTAAATTTAAATGCTGTCATTTCAGAGTCAGACTGAAGTAACGCCTTCCCTGAATCAGAAATGTCACAAACAGATAGAAGCTCTCCTGCTTCGGCTTCTGTACATTGTGAGGGTAAATCAGACATAGCTACTAAAGCGTCAGAAAGCTCTGTATTTGTTCTAGCTTTCCTTGTAACCCTAGCAGTTTGGACAATACCTCTGTGAGGGTATGATTCATAACTGCCGCCATGTCTTGTAAGGTAAACGCATTGGACGAGCCAGATGTACTTGGCGTCACTTGCGCGGGAGATATAGGTTCTGACACATTGGGAGAGCTAGGAGGTTTAACCTCCCTTTTGTCAGTCTGAGAAACCTCTGGTGATAAATTTTTAAAAACCATAATATGGTCTTTATAACTTATAGAAAGGTCAGTGCATTTGGTACACATTCTAAGAGGGGGTTCCACAATGGCTTCTAAACATAATGAACAAGGAGTTTCCTCTATGTCAGACATGTTTAACAGACTAGTAATGAGACCAGCAAGCTTGGAAAACACTTTAATAAATGTGAAAAAGCAATTAAACAAAAACGGTACTGTGCCTTTAAGAGAAAAAAACTACCACATAAACTTTAAAACAGTGTTAAAAAGTAGTAAACTCTACAAAATTTTTACAGTGTGTATAAGAGACTAAAGCAGCATTGCACCCACTTGCAAATGGATGATTAACTCCTTAGGCCCCAAACCGGATTAGAAAAACGGTAAAACCGTTAAAAAACAGTCAAACACAATTCCACAGCTCTGCTGTGGCTCCTACCTGCCCTTAAACACGATTTTTGCAGGAAAAAAACCCTCTATAGTGGTCCTAGATGCCAGAGGACTCCTTTAGGGAAGCTGGATGTCTCAGTCTGAATATCAACTGCGGATAAAGTGCGCGAAAATAGGCCCCTCCCACCATGCACTCAATGTCAGAGGGCCTTAAAAAAGTACTCCTAGGAGTAATCTAACAAGCCATGTGGAAAACTAGGCCCCAAATAAAGATTTATCACCCTCATAGAAAAAAAAACGTTTTTTCTGTAAGTTATGCAAACGTTTTTACACTAAGTAATATGAGAGTTAACATGAATATTACCCTTATCTTGTAAGCATGATCCCAGTCGTTGTTAAATCACTGTATCAGGCTTACCTCAAATATACCAGGCACTGTCAGCATTTTCTAGACCTTATCATCTTTCTAGAAAAAAAATATACTGAACATACCTCAAAGCAGGTGATCTGCAAACTGTCCCCCCAACTGAAGTTTTCTTATCCATACTCTTCAGTTATGTGCGAGAACAGCAATGGACCTTAGTTACAAACCGCTAAGATCATCAACCTCCAGGCAGATTCTTCTTCCAATTTTTGCCTGAGAGTAAAACAGTACAACGCCGGTACCGTTTAAAAATAACAAACTCTTGATTGAAGGAAAAAACTACACTAAGTCACCACATATCTCTTGATACTTCCTTTCTTGTCGAGAGTTGCAAGAGAATGACTGGGGGTGGCAGTTAGGGGAGGAGCTATATAGACAGCTCTGCTGTGGGTGTCCTCTTGCAACTTCCTGTTGGGAAGGAGAATATCTCACAAGTAATGGATGAACCCGTGGACTAGATACACCTTTACAAGAGAAACACTTATATATTTAAATACTTAGCTTTGCATTATGGTAAATATAACGGCAATCCTCCGCCTGCAGTTCCTGCTTTCGTTAGCATATCGATAATTAATCCGGCTTCCTCCAATCATTGTGTGCCCCCTTTGGCATCCAGCTCGTGGGGTACGCAACGTTTGGAGGAAGCCGGATCGTCATTGATATGCTAATGAAAGCAAGAGCTACGGGAGGAGGATCGGCCTTATGTTTACCATAACGCAAAAGTAAGTATCTTTAAAAATAAGGGTCTTTAAAAAGTTTAATAAATTAAAGTGCCCTTTTAAGATTATTTTTAGATACCTGACACATAGGGGGCGATTTATCAAAGGCTAGTGAACTGTCTATGTGCTTTGCCTGTAACTGCGCCCAAATTTGCCTCCAGAGAAGCGAACATGTGCACCTGAATTTAACAAAAAAATAGATGTAACTTTGAGCGTTTAGTAAAAGACGAGCTGGTGAGTAATAAATTTCGCCTGTCAGAAAAAGCATTTACTCCCTATTTATCATAGTACATCCCTATAAATATTTACGCCGCCATCTCTTGATTATTAAAAATGCGTTTTTTAGGTATCTATTTTGCGCATATTTATATGTCATATCTTTTACAACGTGTGCCGTTAGGTACGGTACATAATTTAATAATGTGTTAATGATATATTTTCTATTTTTGAGGTATTTATAATGTTTCCCTGGAGTTTTTTTTCCATAAGTTCTTCCTTGTTGGTAATTTAAAATCCCACAACTAAAATTAAAAATCAAATTAAAAATAGATCTATATATATATATATATATATATATATATATATATATATATATATATAATATAAAGAACAATGTGGAAGAAGGGCACTCTCAGGGTTTGTATAGAGACAAATATTTTCTTTATTCCTAGACGTTTGATAATACCTGTCCTGATGAAGGCCCAACTGAGGGCCGAAACGTCGACCATGTATTAATGTTCTAGGAATAAAGAAAATATTTGTCTCTATACAAACCCTGAGAGTGCCCTTCTTCCACATTGTTCTTTAACTATCTCTTATAAGGATTGCTTCCAGGTTGTGGCTGCTCCACCTGGCTGGAGTGCTGGGCTATACGCTATTTTGACTTTTGATATATATATCGTAAGTCAAGGCTTATAAAGACCACAACGGGCAAGAAAACTTTTGAAACCCGCATGTGCCTGTGGAAGCGCAAGTTTCTGGCAAATATCATTCTCTTCTTGGTGCCGAGCCTTGGATAAAGCAGTTAAAAGAAGAAAATACTCCATCACAAGCTGTAAAAGAATGTATGATAATGCTGTCCCACTATGTATGTATGGCGAAATTTAAAACATGCAATTAAAGGAGAAATTTCCATTCCCTATCGTTGCAAAGCAATGACAAATAAGAAACTGGGCATATTTGTAGATCGGCTGTGAAATTACACCTATTACTAATGTATATTGGTGCACTCGGGAGCGCGCCCGTGCGCCAAGGCGAATACAAGCGTAGTGCGAAGAAGTTTCTTTCAGATTTGCGCAATTATAGGCGCAGATTGCTTACATAAATATGGAGATAGGGTCGTATGTGTAGTTTTGGGGGCAATTGCAGGCGGATTACTTTGATAAATCACTCCATTATTCATTAAACTTTACAATCACTTTAACTATGCACTATAAATTGTGTACCTTGTGGAGAAGTTATGGCCAGTCTAGTAATATGTTTTGGAACGAGGAGAATATAAAAGTACGATCGTTAAGCTTTCATAAGACCACTATAGGCATGCAATAGGGATTTATGTTTCAAGACTATCCTTTTGATTCTCAGACAAGTCTGCATTTCTACAATTGTTCTGAAAGTCAACCCTTTTTAAATGTATTCTTTCTGGATTTAGAAAAATTACAAGTGAAACTGCAACAATAGTTTTAAAAAAAAACACAAGAGTTTTATATCACAGATAGCAACCCAAGAGACAAATACTAAAAAGGAACCAAACTTCTATGGAGTACAAAAGACATTTAACTTCTTACTTGCCAGAGCGTGCTTAAATTAATCTCTGCCAGCCAAGAGAATACAATTGTATTATACACAATGTTGATGTTGGTATTCAGTGGCAAACTGTGATAAATTTTGCATATATTGAAAAATAAAGAAGGACGCTACTAATGCAAAACCTCAAAACCTTTTAACATTTTCAGTTGTTAACCTTGGATGGTAGAAGTAGCTTTTTTTGCTGCAGAAATATTCTACAGGACTATCTTGTGGTCAGATCTAGACTATCAAGGCCGGATTGGCCTACCGGGATACCAGGAGATTTCCTGGTGGGCTGCAACAGCTGAGGCTGGAAAGCTAAAATTTAAAGAGGTGATAAATAGATGCAATTGAGTTGTAGGGTGCCTATATAACAACAATCTGTCACTTTAAAAAAAAAAATAAATACAAATATAATATACTTTTGAAAACATATATTGGGTGAAGGAATATTCCAGTAACCTCCTTTGAGAAAAATGGGGTGTGCCCATTATACTGACACAACAAAATATAGGACTGCTCTACACATTTTCGAGGGCTGCTTTTTATTCCCAGTCTGGCCCTGTTGACTATAACAAGACGTCAGAAGCAAATTACATCATACTGTAACAATATGAGAGAATGATGACATTGATCATCTTGATGACAAGTGAAGGGAGATGTGGTAGTGTAAAGGCAATGGATGCTGAAGGGGGGGCACTGCAGCCCTTTCTGGGAACTAAGGAGCTTGACCCACTAATGTGAATATCAGCTGCAACATTAATGTGAAGGTGACATTGATATGGTCACATTATTTCTGTGGTGACATTGTGGCTGCAATATTATGGTAGGATGATATGGTGGTTTGGCTAAAATTACCCATGAGAATTAGCAAGGACAGGGTGCTAGAAGACCAAGGTCTGAGTGGAACCCTGTTTTTCTAGGATTTAAAGGGACATTAAACACTTTGAGATGCTAATATAAAATTATAAATTGTATATATAAAAACAACTTTGCAAGAACACATCCTGACATTGTCGGAATAAGCTTGGAGACTTCACACAGAAATGTTTGCTGTTCGCTGACAATATTATTCTAACTCTGCAATCACCTATCTCCTCTATACACGCTTTAACCCAATTACTGACGGACTACAAATTAGTCTCTGTGACAGACCCCTCTGTCAGTACTGGAAGGGTTAACTTTGTTCAATTTTGAGAAACTATTTTCTGAAGACAGGTTTCCTGGCATCAGCTATTGTTTACTGTAATTAAGTTTAGGTGATAAGCGTTCACCTTGTTTAATCACCTCCAGAGATCAGACTGCCAGGTGCCAAGAAGGACTCCATTGTTTTCATGTGTTTAATTGTTTATTTGGTTAAGTAATGTAATTCTATTGTATCCTGTAAAAGGGCGTCTTCCCTCTTTCTAATGTACTATACTCTTCCAATCCCCCATCTGGTCTCCTAGGGAGTGTCAACCAGGTGGGAGACCTGCATAAATACTGGGCATATAGCCCTCAATAAAACACATTCTGTTTTACCCACAAGATGGAGCTTGCTCTCGTGTTTGGGGGGAATTAACTGGGTTCGTGTGTTACTGATCCCATATTCAGGGCATCTTTCATCAGGTATTAACGCTTGATCTCCGGGTTATACCATAACAATTGGTAGCAAGCGACGGGATGGTCCTCATCGCCCAGAAGATCAAGTACACATCCGGACCTAATGGGAATACCGTATGAAAGGCTGAAAAGAGACACCCTTAAAGACCTGCTAGAACAAAGGGGCCGACAAGCCAGTAACCTCAGGAAGAGGGAGATTATTACAATACTGACCGAGATGGACGGAGGAACCAATGAGCCCAGCATATCAGACAAAACCCCTGAAGAAGCAAGCTTTGACCAGGCAGTTAAAATAAGACTGGCATATTATAGCCCCAACCCGTCTGCCGAAATTATCGACCGGGTCATAGCAGCTGTGGAGGCCAACCTACTTTGCCAAAGCGGCGCTGCAGCAGCCCAAGTCACAGCAACCCCAGTGGAAAAGAGAAAAGTACATTTTGCAGCTTTTAAAAACTTCCTGGAAACAGAAGGAGAGATTGATGGGTACCTTGCGGATTTTGAGAGGCAATGTGCCCTACACAAGGTACCCACAGAGGACTGGGTTACGATATTATCTGGAAAATTATCCGGCCAGGCCAGCGAGGCTTTTCAGGCCATTCCAGATGAGGAAGTTGGGGATTATAATGCTGTAAAAGAGGCTCTGCTCTCCAGGTATGCAATTACACCGGAGGCATACAGGAGACGGTTCAGAGACACTGTTAAACTAGCTTGAGATTCCTACGTCGAGTGGGCATGTAAGGTGCACCACACAGCAGCTCACTGGATGGCAGGGTGCCAAGCCGTATCCGGGGAAGAGGTGCTGCAGCTATTCCTGTTGGAACATTGCTTTGACAAGTTATCAGCAGGAGTTAGAGAGTGGGTTCGGGACCGTAAACCCTCCACCCTGCATGAAGCTGCTCGCCTGGCAGATGAGTATATTGATGCCTGCAAACTGGACACTGCTACCACTAAGATCCCTGCCAGAGTGGAGTACCGACCCACAGTCACCCCAGCAGCTACCAGTTACCAAACCCCAGCGCACCGCTCTACCACACCGCCTCCAGCCACGAACTATCCTCAGACAGCCCGGTTCAACTCACGGTACTACTCACAGCCTATTCAGTGCTTTGGATGTAAGCAACTAGGGCACAAAAGACCAGAGTGTCCCCTAAACACAGCAAACCAAGCACAGTCCTGGAGGAGACCCGCCGGCGTAAACCCACGTAACCCTCAGCCTGCTGCCCACTGCATAGAGGAGGAAGAATGCTGGGGCATCCTACATGAAGCAGACCCCGTGCAAGCTGCCCACCATGATAACCGGCAACTGGTTAAAGTGAATGGGAAGGAGGTCAGTAGTCTACGGGATACTGGTGCTACCATGACCTTGCTCCAAAAGAACTTGGTGTCTAAAAACCAGCACACCAGAGACACTGTGGCTGTGAGGGTAGCAGGGGGCGCTGTGTTCCGCCTACCTGTTGCCTGGGTACATTTGGATTGGGGAGTGGGCTCTAGACATGTTAATGTGGGGGTCATGAAGGACTTACCAGCTGATGTTCTCCTTGGAAATGACTTGGCCCCCCTTGTTTCTGCCTACGCTCCCATGGGTCCCGCTGATGTTAACCCTGTGACTACCCGTACCCAGATCCGTGCCACCGAGACCGACCCACCTGCTGCTAAGCTCCAAGACGCTGAGCTCAGTAAATCTCTATCCGCTATTGATACGTGGAAGTCCCGTTACAATGCGCTGATGAAGGAGAAGAGTCAAGTAGAGGATGAAATGTTCATGTTAAACAATCACGTAACAGTGCTAGCGGGAGAGAAGAGGAGCGCAGAGGAAAAAGCGCGTTAAGAACGGGAATCTCTGCTAGACAAGCTGCACCGACAGACCGCAGAAAACTCCAGCTTCAGAGTGGAACATGAAACAGTAAAGACAAACTTAACGACACTGGAGGAAAAGCTGACGCTGGCTCATAGTGAGGTGCAGCAACTCAAGGGCACCCTATGTCAGTATGAAGGGCTTGTGGATACCTATAAAGAGCAGGTACAAAAAACTCGTAAAGAAGCCGATGAGATTTGTCTCCAACTGGAAAGAAGCGTCTCTGAAAACAAAAACTTGAAGGACTTTTTAGCCCTGGTCTGAGCACTGAAGAAGTTGAACCCTTATTTATACGGACAGGAATTCTCTCTCATAACGGGAATGCAGATGGATTGTCCCGGCAAACTGACATTCCTACCACCTCCTAGTCCGGTCATCCCCAAGTTGACCCGCCAAAGGGTCAAGCCGGGTCTGCCAGAGTGTCCCACCAGGAGGGAGCCGTGTGACAGATCCCTCTGTCAGTACTGGAACGGTTAACATTGTTCAGTTTTGAGAAACTATTTTCTGAAGACAGGTTTCCTGGCATCAGCTATTGTTTCCTGTAATTAAGTTTAGGTGATAAGCGTTCACCTTGTTTAATCACCTCCAGAGATCAGACTGCCAGGTGCCAAGAAGGACTCCATTGTTTTCTTGTGTTTAATTGTTTATTTGGTTAAGTAATGCAATACTATTGTATCCTGTAAAAGGGCGTCTTCCCTCTTTCTAATGTACTATACTCTTCTAATCCCCCATCTGGTCTCCTAGGGAGTGTCAACCAGGTGGGAGACCTGCATAAATACTGGGCATATAGCCCTCAATAAAACACATTCTGTTTTAACCCTCAAGATCGGGCTTGGTCTCGTGTTTGAGGGGAATTAACTGGGTTCGTGTGTTGCTGATCCTGTATTCAGGGCATCTTTCATCAGGTATTAACCCTTGATCTCCGGGTTATACCATAACAGTCTCCAACTTCTCAATAAATGCTGATAAATCAGTGCTTGTCCTGATTAACTTATCGCAAACCGAGAAGCAATTCCTCGATCAGAACACAGACTTTCTAATATCAGACAGACTATCATACCTAGGCCTTAACATCTCAGACAACCCCATCAACCTCTTTGATCTCAACTATATTCCACTCCAGACAGAAATATCTAAGCTATTAGAATCCTGGCACAAGCATAAACAACTCTCATGGCTAGGCCGCATTAGTGCGGTCAAAATGACAATTGCTCCTAAGTACTTATATCTTTTTCAAACTCCCCCCCTAGCACTACCAGACAGATATCTTATAATACATCAACGCATGATAAATTCTTTTATCTGGGCAAATAAAAAACTGAGAGAGACACACCTTGTGTCTAGACAAAGAAAACGGGGGACTGGGGGTTCCAAATCTTACCAATTACTACAGAGCAGGCCATTTAAGCCGCATTGTAACATGGAATCATAACCCTCAGTCAAAGCTATGGGTGAAAATTCACACACTCAACATCTGGGACAGGGTACTTAAAGATGCTGCATGCGTGTCCAGCCCAATTTCACCTCTAACGCCTTTGCTTAATAATCCCCTTTTTTGGGGAAAACAAATTTTAAGACTACCCAAAAGTAAGGGGATACTTACTAACGTGCCCATTTACTTATTAGTAAAGGGTGGTACCCTCAAAACTATGGTCACACTTAAGGAAGAAATAGGTCCCCCCTTTAACCAGTGGTTCTCATACCTTCAAACTAGTAATGTCATCATGTCCAGCCCACACAGGACTTTGCTTCTTAGATCACTAACTAAGTTTGAGCAACTAAATATCTCACCCGATATAAGCAGAGCACACATTTCCATTATTTACAAGAAATTAAGGGGTTCCTTCCCTGACAAAAGACCCACCTACTTTAAACACTGGGAAGCAGAACTCCCTATGCAGTTCTCTGACCAAGTATGGAGGAACATCTTTCTTTCTACAGTCAAATCCTCTATTGCCCCTAACATTCTAGAGCTGAACTATAAGATACTATTCCGTTGGTACCTCACCCCACAAAAATTAAGATCGATATACCCGAATGTATCACCTAAGTGCTGGAGGGGTTGCGGCGAGATAGGCAGTCTATCATACATATGGGTTATGTGCACGCAGATTACCAATTTCTGGGCCCAGATAAGTACCTACATAGATACAACATTAGGCCTGACCGTATCCATGTCCACCTCCCTGATACTTCTAAATTACTAAGCTAAATTGGGTCGTAAACTTCGAATAAAACGTTTGCAATGTATGTTAAATTGTGCTAAACGTATTATCCCACGCTATTAGAAAAAACAGCCAATGGCGACCGGAGGTCTCCCATGTTCCTGCACTCGAAAAGATTCACTACAGCTATACTGGAAAATAAGACTTTATTTTGGATGTCATTTTCTTATGGGAGCAAAATGCACACAATTCCCAGATGATGCTCCCATAATGTAATAATATCAATGTGGTGGATATTGTCTCTCCTTCATCCCTTTTTCTATACCCCTTCCCTTCTTCAATTCCCACCCCTTTCCTCAAACCCTCTTGTTATGTTCTGGATAGGAAATACAGTGTAAACTTCCTTGAAATGCCATGAAAGTTTTTGTTATTAATGAAAATCAATAAAAAAATATTCAAATAAAAAAAAACCAACTTTGCAATATGCTTTCATTATTTATTTTGTCCCCTTTTCCTGCAATCCCATTCTGAAACTGTGAGCTTTTCAGCTCCTGTTAGAAATGGAAGTGTAGAACACTGTTATATTCCACACAGCCATTGGCTGCACACTCTAGTGACCTATTTATAACTATACCTAACTACAGCAGAGAAGGTAACCTAAGTTACAACATGGCAGCTCCCATTGTTTTATAGACACTAAAACTTTACACTTATTTTGTCACTTTTTAAACAGCTAATGAAACTTTCAAAAATACATCTACATGTTACTCTTAGACTAATCTTTTCTTTGCATGCATCATTCTATCTAGCATTTAATGTCCCTTTAAAGGGACATCAAAGTCAAAATTGAACTTTCATGGTTTAGACAGAGCATGCAATTTTAAAAGATTTTTCAATTTACTTCTTATTTCAAATTGACTTTGTTCTCTTAGTATTCTTTATTAGTAAAAGCAAACCTAGGCAGGCTCAGAAGCAGCAATGTAGTACTGCGAGCTAGCTGGTCATTGTACTGACTACCAAAAGTCTTACATATAAAATAAATGTTAAACCAAATTAAAATTGTCACTTTATAAAAGATTAAAAAAACAAGTTAATTTTATCTAACTTAATAATGGCTAATTAGGGCTAGCTATAAATGAATTGGTCAGCCACTCTAAGTAATCACTGTCTAGTATGTAGCTGGTTTAGTGAAACTGCAGCTTCTCAAAAGGATTGAAGGAAACATAGAATATGCTTTTCAGATTCTAGGAAGAGCAGGACAATCACAAAATCAAGGCAATTTACAGTAAAAGCAGACAACATATTGCAGTCCAAACTCATATAGTGTGTTAAAATAATACAAAAATAAATAAATTTTATAAAGATTCTCATTAAAAATATCATCTATATTTAGATACCTATGTTCTACTATATTATTATATAATATCCTATTAGGGTATAGAAACTACAACAGACATCCCAACCTGCAAAAACTCATTTCAGGGAGACGGCTTCACCCGCTACTGCGCCGCCCCCCCCCCCCCCCGTTATATATTGGACACCTTGAAACCCTAAATAAGATAGAGACTTATCATTAAAGTAGCTTCCCACTAAAGTCAGTCCAGTGATCGTACGCTTGTTGAATGCTTAAATATTGTAGAATACAAAATTTAATTACGTGCAGTAAATAAGGTAGTATTTGTGTGTTTAGTTTATTAAAATCAGTGGGGGCTTTTTGGTTACTGATGCTTTGAGGGTTCTATAACGTCCTGACAACTAAAGGCATTCCTTAAAGAAGCACTTTTCTGGATTTCGGCCACATTGGATCATGAAACTTGGAGTTTCAGGGAGATTGCATTCCATTTGCTGGCATCAGGGAGTTGCTATTACAAACAGGGAGACTCCCTGAACTTCAGAGAGAGTTGGGATGTCTGCTACAATCTATGAGCCTTGACATGAAGTTAGCTGTTGTTGTCAGATTATGGTTATTAATATAATGATTACTTGAGACCTATAAAGTCATGAAATTCCCTTTTTCTGAATGGTGAAACCTCCCTCTTTCAAATAAGGAGCATTTTAATGTAAGAGTAAAGCGCCTCTATTAGAGTCATCACAACCCCCCAAATAGGTCCAATACTGTAGGTCATTTGCCAGTATAATAGACACAGGACAACTCATTGAAAGAGAAAAATCGCTGCATTCAACAATTTCATTGTCTCCACTATGGACGAGATTATACATATGCAGCCCAGGCTTCAGCGCAACTTCTTAAACCTGTGTCGCCCGTAATTTCACCTTGCACATTGGGGAATCACACAAACTGGTGATGTCAAGAACATGATGTAAACACACATTTCTGGAGTCGCCAGTGACTAACAGCTGTTTAGAAACTGCAGGCGCATAAGAAAAAAACAAAAACATTTAAATCGCCTGTAAAAGTCTAACCCGCTTCCTAAAAATAAACCTGACATATCAAAACCCCTATATCTGTCATCACCCCACATTGCAACTAATAATAAAAGGTATTAACCCCTAAACCACCAACCCCCCACAACGCAATATAACTAATAAATGTATTAACCCCTAATCCGCCATCCCACCACATCGCAATCTACCTAATAAATGTATTAACCCCTAATCCGCCACCCCCACATCGTAATCTACCTAATAAATGTATGAACCCCTAATCCGCCATCCCCCCACATCGAAAACTGCCTAATAAAGTGATTAACCCCTAAACCGCCAACCCCCCACATCGCAATAAACTAATTTAATCACTAAGCCCCCCAACCTAAACCCACTAAATTAACCCCAATTACATAAAATAATAAAATACTAAGTTAAAATTAAAATAAAAAATGCAAAGAGTACTTAAAAAAAACTAAGATTAAATTAAAATAAATAAATCTAAAATTACAAAAAATAAAAAAGTCTAAAATTACAGAAAAAAAATAAACTAAATTATCAAAAAAAAAAAATTAAACCTAATCTATGAAAATAAAATACCCTCCCCAAAAAATAAAAACACCATCTAATCTAAACTAAAAGGGCCTTTTTTAGGGCATTGCCCTAAGTTAATAAGCTCTTTTACATAAAAAGTCACCCCTAACAGTAATCCCCCAATCACCAAACCCTCCCAAAATAAAAAAAAACACTATTACTAAAAAAACCTAAGCTACCCATTGCCCCTAAAGGGGCATTTGTATGGGCATTGCCCTTAAAAGGGCAATCAGCTATTTTGCAGCCCATGAAAATAAAAAAAATCCCTAATCTAAAAAATAAAGACACCCCAAAAAATAAAAAAAACTCCTAAGGTTCCGATTTAACAAATGTTAGCGGATCATGACCAACAGACAACGCTGAATGCCGACAGAATACGCTGTCGGCATTTAGCATTGCACAAGCAGTTCTGGTGAACTGCTTGTGCAATGCCGCCCCCTGCAGATTCGCTAGCCGCTAGCAGGGGGTGTCAATCAGCCCGATCGTATCTAATCGTATCTAATCGGGTTGATTGCTGTCGTTTTATATTTGGGGTACCTTGCATTCCTAATGGCTGAAATTTTCAAATCAGCCAATAGGTTGAGAGCTACTGAAATCCTATTGACTGATTTTAACAGCGTGCTACTGGATTTGCACTAAAGATGAAGGGTTACCTGCTACCCTCTCAGTGCTAGGGGTAATACCAGTCTGATAATAGTGATATCATTATCTGGCAAAATTACTTCTGAGGAAGTCTGCCCGGGTTTGGCAGAAGAAACGCGTAAGGTAGTATCCAATCACACCAGGAGAGGGTGAGGATTCCTTTTTTGTAGAGGAACCCATTATCGGATTCGGAACACCAGATGGACATTGTAAAATTATGAGCATGTAATCTTTGTACTCTGAAGTAAGTGCATATGGAAGATGGATTTTACTTTTAATAAATATTTTTACCATGAATCAAGGATGCACTTTGTTTTTATGTTGTTGTAGATCTAGGGGTAAAAGCTCTACCCTTTCAATCTTCAAACCTTCACTCTCTTTATATTAAACTCCTCATACTTAAATTAGGTATCACAGAGCCTAGAGCCCTTCTGTCTGTTTGATCAGTCAGGCAGCCACACACTCCCTCTACAGGGCACATGTATCTCTAGTGCTTGACAGTTCTCCTATTAATAGAGAGCGCTAGGTCTGACTGCCACACTCCACAGCAATAAGGAAGAAATAACATAGATGGAATGCCTAAAGCTGTATCACTCCCTTGTCACCAAGTTCCCCCTTACCCAACAATAAAGTGTACAAGGGATAATAAAAATGATAGACATCTATGTGTCCTTTATGGACCTATAGAACTCTATCAACCTCCTATACAGGGGCATAACTAGACCTTGCTGAGTCTCAGGGTAATGGCAGTGATGGGGCTATTTGCAATCATCAGAGACGGAGTCAAAAGCCACATAGGAACAGAAACTGTTTGTTTGTCACTGTGAGTCTTAATTTCCCATTGGTTAGGCTACACAAGAGAATATGCACTTGTGTAGCCTTCCTGTACAAATATGGTAGTTAGTTTTTTCTATGCAACACTGTGGTAACCATCTTGGAAACTGCTACAATAATTGGAAAGGCAAATCCATAAACGTTCCGTAATTTGTAAGCCATGTCTTTTAGGGGGTGAGGGGGGCACAAAAGGGTCAGGCACCTATGCAGGTGGATCCCTAAGCACCCCATAGCAACACCACTACTGATTTAGCCAGATAGGCCCCCTAGATTTGTGGGCCCAGTCTCAATAGAGACCTAAGAGACCCAGTTACATCCCTGCTTCTATAGATCACATGTAACTTTTTCATAAGCACCTTTCTGTTTCTTGCCCAGTATTCTGACAACTATTCCTTATAGATATAAATATGTACATACTACATTTCTTTACTAAAGCATTTAAAGCTATTCCTGTCTATTAATCTATGGCCACCATTACAATTATTAAGATAGCACAAGCCATAAACACAGGGGATTTATTTGGATATATTGTGAGATGCAAACCACTATTATGCATTATCAGTACTTTATAACAAAGTACATGGATGGGCAGAAAACACGGCACATCAGGATTGCTCACGTGTTTGAAGTTGCACTGTGGATTTTAAAGGGACACTAAACACTAATTACATTTTATTATTGCACTGTTGTCTGCATATAACCATATGTTTAACTCCTGTCTCTCATTGCTTGTCTTTGATCCTCAAATATAAAGGATGGAATTTATACACAGGCCCAGATATTTGAAGATCCACAATAATGAAACAGCTGTTGAGAAGTGGAGGGCACTGTGTTGCAGATGTGTGGTGTAATGGAATATCAAGATGTCATACCTGTGTTATCAGGACTGGGAAGCAAATGAGTAAGTGTAACCGATCCGTGGAGGTGGAGTCTGGATGATCTGGGGCGGAGTTGTGTGAAACTGGAGAGGAGCAGAATGGTCTGGAAGAGAAGTCTAGGAGGTGCTAAGATGTTCCCAGATTTCAGTATCATAAAACTGGACACAAAGAGTGCAGTGAAATCTATGGGAAAAACAGATGGACAGAGCTATAAATATACTGTATGTGTTTGTTTATGCGTGTATATATATATAATTTTTAAACCAATTTTATTAAAGGGATAGTAAACCCACATTGTTTCTTTCATGATTCAGATAGAGTAGCAATTTTAAGCAACTTTCTAATTTACTCCTATTATCAAATTTTCTTCGTTTTCTTGCTATCTTTATTTGAAAAGCAAGAATGTAAAGCTTAGGAGCCAGCCTATTTTTGGTTCAGCACCTGAGTCTGCGGATTGGTGGCCAAATGTAGCCACCAATCAGCAAGCTTTATCCATGGTGCTGAACCAAAAATGGGCCTGCTTCAGCTTCTTAGCTTAGATTCCTGCTTTTTCAAATAAAAATAGCAAGAGAACAAAAAAAAATTGATAATAGGAGTAAATTAGAAAGTTTCTTAAAATTGCATGCTCTATCTGAATCATTAAAGGGATATGAAACCCAATTTTTTTCTTTCATGATTTAGAAAGAGCATGCAATTTTAAACAACTTTCTAATTTACTTCTATTATCTAATTTGCTTCATTCTCTTTATATACTTAGCTGAAAAGCATATCTAGATAGGCTCAGTAGCTGCTGATTGGTTGCTGCACATAGATGCCTCGTGTGATTGGCTCACCCATGTGCATTGCTATTTCTTCAACAAAAGATAGCTAAATAATGAAGCAAATTAGATAATGGAAGTAAATTGGAATGTTGTTTAAAATTGCATTCTCTACTTGAATCATGAAAGAAAAATGTTGGGTTTAGTGTCCCTTTAAAGAAAAAATGTGGGTTTACTATCCCTTTAAGGACAACAATACCACACAGAAATGTAGGCTACACCCCTTAGCTAGATACACAGTTGTCAAGGTTAAATGTGGCTTTACAGATACCTGTAAATTATCTAGTAGTACTGATGGATTTTCTAAAATAACCTTGCCTGAGCAGAGAGCTTTAAAGAATCCAGCCTTTAACGTTTGATCTCTGCAAAAGGGTTAAATACATAGCTGAAGTTTACTTTGGCATTGCAATGCTCTTCCATCCTGAGTTTGACATAGAAAAGTGATTGTCAACTATGCAAATATGCCACTCCTGATTGGTTCAGCAGCTGTGTACAAGTCAGAAACAGGTGTACATAGCTGGAGCTGAATTTAACTATGTGTTTAACCTTTTTGTAGGGCTCAAACATAAAGGGGGTCAATTACAAGCCTATACAAATGTATCTAATGTTTTTTTTTCTACAGAAAACCACCATAAAAGTCTATGTTGATTTTTGTAGATATAAATCATTTAATAAGTGTTTCTCAATTATTGTAATTGATTGCATAAAAATACAATGAAATGAAACACCTGCAAAAACAGCAGAGAAAACTTTTTGGAATGGGGATACTGTAGATCTAAGTTAAAATGATTTATTTGTGTACCAACAGCCCCACCAGTTGCTTTATCATATATTACATGCATAATACACAATTATTACAAATTACAACTATTTTGTACTTATAGAAAATCTTGTGTTATCACAAAAAGGGGCACAACTAAAATTCAATTTGTTTGTAATAAAATAATATATTTTTTCCATCTCTTTATGTAGGATAAACACCACCTTTTCCATCTTCCAAAAGATCTAATTTGCAAATGCAAATAAATAATTAATACTTAAAGGGAGAGTCAAATTGTTATTGTTTATAAAGATAGATAATGCCTTTACTACCCATCCCACAACCAACATTGTTATATTAATATACTTTATAACATTTAAACCTCTAAATTTCTGTCTGTTTCTAAGCTACTAAAGACAGCCCCCTGATCACATGCTTTTTAATAGCTTTTCACAACAGGGGAGTGCTAGTTCATGTGTGCCATATAGATCAAATTGTGCACGACAGAACTAATTGGCTAAAACTCATGTCAATAGATAATAAATAGTCATGTGATCAGGGGGCTGCCAAAAGAGGCTTAGATACAAGGTAATCACAGAGGTTAAAAGTATATTAATATAACCATTGGCTGTGCAAAACCGGGGAATGTGTAATAAAGGGATCATTTATTTTTTTTAAACAATAACAATTTTGGATTTGACAGTCCCTTTAATTTAATTGAACATCTTCATACTGAAATCTATATATCAAATATGTTTAAAATAACCTTGGAAACAAACTATACAATATTATGTAAACCAAAAAAAATGTAGCATTTAAATCCCCATTACAGCTTTAAAATGCTGCGAGAATTTTGTTTCTACAAAATAAGTTCTGGCAAAAAAAAGAGATCTGAATATAATCAGTGTAAATAGAAGATTGTTATATTTCTCTGTGAATGAGCTGGAGGAATTTTGTGCAAACTGAAGAGTAGTCGCAAGCTGAGATCATGAACCAGATCAGCTTTAGTTTGAATCTAAGTAGTAGGTGAGCATCTCTTTTAATATAAGGACATACCTCCTTTATGAAGCCATTTAAACTGGACAGAATCTTCTCTGTCCCACTGGCAGAGTAACTGTGTGGGAGATGACAATCTGAGCCAGCAGGTTCTCTAGAAAACTGTGCCTCACCCCCCTTCTTAGGAGTCACATCAGCTACAAACAACAGCAGCAGGAAGTAATTCCAACTCACATGGACTTTCACTGACCTCGTCCACCATAGCAACACAGATTTTAAAGGGACAGTTTACGTTGTCCCAATCGCCTGTGCTAGGACACCATAGATTTTTTTTTCTGCTGTCTACACAGCCCCCTCCAAGAAAGACAACTAATTAAAAAGATACTACAATTTTATCTCAGTGAAGCATAACTAGCTGTTCAGTAAAAAAAAAGCAACATTTTATTTTATAAATATTATTATTTATATTTGAAATGTACCAACAGACTATACAGCACAATACCTGGATACAAGTCAAGGGAAAAAAAACTTAGTAGGACAGTTTACAAACAAACATTTAAAATGTTTAGCCGTTATTGTTTATGTTTTTTTGCCCCTTTAAAGGGACATGCATAAAATGCCAGCAATTTTTAATCATGAATTTTAAAGACAGTGTTTTAGTTATTACATAAATATTATTTGCATAAACAGAATGTGATCTAAAGTTTATAAATATTTTTTTTAATGTTGCTGCACAGAAAGATAACAGGTTCACCCCATCTTCTTCATCTAAAAGATTTGTCTTGTCTACCAATAAGGAACCTGGACAGTTGTGCCCTGCACGTTGCTTACGCATTCATCTAAACAGGTTGAGGGGGGCCCAACAAGATTTTGTGGGTGGGGCTGTGTTGGAAGGGGTTGTGGGTGGATAGTGGGAGGGACTGTGGGCGTGTCTTGTAAAAGGTGGGCGTGGCTGGTGGTTGAAGCCATGCTTGCTTGGTCAATGGGCAGGGCTAAGGAAATCCTGCTAATTGCGAAATATGGCTGCCTCAGCCAGACAGTTTAGAATTAGGGTCTGTCCCTCTCAAATTGGGATAGTTTGGAGCAGAGGTGGCTCTTGAGTTAGTAAAATACAAAAATTGACCAAATAAATTTGAATATAAATTGCTCTGGAATTTGCTGAAAGAATGAAATAAAATGGTAGAAAGAGAGAAAATGTAGAATGAATGGAGAGGTTGAAGAAAGGAGGAAGCAAGAAGTGAGGTAGAATGGAGAAAGAAGGAGATTGAAGAGAGAGGAAAAATAATAGTGAAAGATATAGAGAGAAAAGAAGGGAGAAAATAGAGGCAAATGAGAGAATGGAAATATAGGGGCCTATCTATCAAGCTCAGAATGGAGCTTGATGCCCCGTGTTTCTGGTGAGCCTGCAGGCTCGCAAGAAACAGCAGTTATGAAGCAGAGGTCACAAAGACCGCTGCTCCATAACCTGTCCGCCTGCTCTGAGCAGACAGACATCGCCGGAATTCAACCCGATCGAGTACGATCGGGTTGATTGACACCACCCTGCTGAGTCTGCAGGGGGCGGCGTTGCACCAGCAGCCTTTTGGTGCAATGCTGAATATTAAGAGCGTATTGCTCTCTGTATTCAGCGAGGTCCGCCAGACTTTGTTAAATAGAGGTCATAGTGTACAAAGACAGAAAGAGGAGAAGACAGTGGAGAGAAGAGAAAGAAGAGAGGGAAAAGGGAACTGGAGAAGGTGAGGAGAGAAAGTATAAAGGGAGAGGAGTAAGGGGTAGATTTATCGAAGCCATTCTCCTTTAATACCATCCAAAATAGCGCATACAAACAATTGTTATATTCATCAAAGCACTCTGTGCCTATAATTGCGCAAATCTGAAAGAAACTTCATTGCATTCCGCTTGCATTCGCCTAGGTGCAACAATATACATTAGTAATAGGCGTAATTTACAAATACGCCCAGTTTCTTATTTATCATTGTTTTGCGCCGATAGGGAACTGAAATTTCGGCTTCAATTGTGTGTTGTATATTTCGCCATACAGACTGAGGATAACACCATTATAATACAGGTAGCCCTCAGTTTACGCCGGGGTTAGGTTCCCGATGGAATGGTTGTAAATCGAAACCGTTGTAAATTGAAACCCAGTTTATAATGTAAGTCAATGGGAAGTGAGGGAGTTAGGTTCCAGGCCCCTCTCAAAATTTGCATAAGTAACACCTAAAACATTATTTTTATAGCTTTGAAATGAAGACTTTAAATGCTGAACAGCATTATAAACCTAATAAAATAATCACACAACACAGAATATATAATTAAACTAAGTTAAATTAATAAAAACATTTGCTAAACAGCATTATAAACCTAATAAATAATTACACAACACAGACTTTACTTGAATATTTCTGCAACCAGTTCTTTCTATGCATTCCAATCTGGACTGATTTATAGACATAAAGATGAATAATGTCCAAAAGCTTATTGGTGGTTTGGTAGCAGAGTGAAAAAACAGTAAATGCAAAGAAGCGTTACCTTGGTGCAGACGACTCCAAACAGGAATCCCACTGTAGCGGATCTCACCAAGTCTGATATATATACGTGAACATTCCAAATAAATAATGATAACAGAGGACTTACCACACCTGTAGAAAGCAACACAACTCAAAGAGAGACGTCTCTATACACGCTATTTCAGTCCCAGTAGCTAGCGTGTTCCTTACGATGCAGGAAATGAAGTGTCGGTATTGCTTACAGCATGCAGCCTCTGTATGACACCTGTTTGGTAACTCAGGTGAAAGCTGCTTCAAGCTCAGGAGCTGCTAGGGCTCTCCAAACCCTTTAATTCCAAAATATAAATGTAGCAAAAAGTCACAGTTCCATTGCCAAAATAGGCAGGGAGAGATTTTAAAGTTAAAAGTACATTTTATTTATACTTGCATTAAAATGGTAATATAGGCACAGCACACTGACAGACACCACGGATTTATAGACAGGAAGATCTTGTTCCTTTGAAATCTGCTCGATAGCTCAGGTCTGGTTAAACTGATTAATTTCAGCTTGTTTGGCTTGCATATCTTTGCTGCAACACAAGCGGACAGCTCCACCTACTGGCTATTTAAATCAATACACTGCTTCTCAATGCTTTTCAATAGCAGTCACATGACTGAAAAAAAAGGTTGTTATTCTGAAACGGTGCAAATTCAACCGTTGTAAACCGAGGGCCACCTGTACATGCTTTTACGTCTTGTGATGCAGTACTTTCTTCTTTTAAATAATTTTTCAAAGGCTCAGTGCCAAGAAGAGACTGTTATTGCCAGAAATTTGCTCTTCCACAGGCGTATATGGGTACCAACAGTTTTATATATATATATATATATATATATATATATATATATATATATATATATATATATATATATATATATATATATATATATATATATATTTAATCCAGTAATATATAGATAAAGAATGATGGTAGAGCTATATGAGATACCATTAGATAAAGTAGGGGATTTCAGCACTCAAAGATATATAAAACCCATTTAATCCAATTCCTTAGAAATGTACGGCTGTAGGGTAGCACAGAGCCCAAAAAAATGAACTACACATGCACAGATTCAAACACATGCAACTAGTTTATTGCAAGAAGCTGCCAGCACAGAAAATAAACAGCTAAAATGCTTTTCATCTCAAAATGCACCACTGCAGTGGATTTTATAAAACACATACCAAGCAACATGATATATTATCACACATATATTTGAACTAAATGCTGCAAAATAGACTGGTTTAGAACATGTGATCTGCAGATATTTTACTATTGGCATGCAACAACAAATCTTGTATCAACTCCTCTATGATAGTAAAAGAACAAAGTCCTTAATAAAGACCATATAAGTCCTTTGATGGAGGAAATCTGATGTTATACTTTAGTAGCAATTTGTATCACTTTGTAATCCAGCTGAAATAAACCTTTTGACAAACAAATGTTCGTTAATTAGGGTTAACCGAGGTGAAAGCGTCCTCTATTGTTAACTAGAACTTGGCAATATTATAACTTGATAGCAGATAGAACATCTTATATTGATGAAAAGCAGAAACAATATAGCAGACCTGTGTTTAAGAACTGCAGCAAACATCCGGGAAAACAAAGTCACAGTATCATTGACGAACGGACCGGGACATGAGCCTCTGACATCCTTGTCTCACCTTTCACAACCGCGTCTCCCTGCTCACTGGGGACACAGATTAACCGGTGTATGTTTTGCTTCTGTGTGTAAACCGTATCCAGGCGGTTTATTTGAACCACTCAATTACCGCAAGATCCAGGCTTGCTTCTTTGGTTTGGTTTTTTGAAATTCCCGGGCAGGCTTAAGCCAGCTGCTTCATTCACAGGTGCAGTAATAGCTGTTATTGAGAAAGTCGACGCGCGTTTCGCCCCATAATGCTGAGCGAAACAGGGGCCTCGTCAGGACTGTCCATCTCTTCCTAATTACAGCCTTTATTGCAGTTCCAATGAACTGGGAGGTAGCAGTTCAGCCAATCAAATTCGCTATTTGCACATACCCTTTTTCATTTTAAAACTAAACATTCCTGTTTGTTGGTTCAATGATTATCTGTATTTTAAATTAATACAAAAAGGCCTGCATTGAAAAGATGGAATATTCTCTATGCTTAGCAACTCCTATACAACAAACAACAATTTCGCATGTGAGAAAACCCTATGCACGTTGCAGCCCAATTAAACATTATTTCCTTACTTACTATGTCTAGATGAATGAACTTTACATAAATCCTATATTAACTAAAATTCTATAAATTTTGGAATGACTTACTAAATAGCTAAAAATAATTCTATGAAGGTAAGTTATGACATAAACGATCCACAACTTAAAAGCAAGCTGAATGAAAGAAATGAATATCATAGTTAATGATCTATTTATAAAGATCTATTTAGAAGTTATTCAACGTATCATTTATTTGATTATTTCTCACATTGCAGCTGGAAAAGAGAGAATTTTTAAATTCTAACTACAAATCTCTATTTTAGAAAAGATGCATATTCTATCCTTTCATTTAGGCCTGACGGTGATACCGTATTCAGCATAAAGGTCCATCTTGCTTCCTTTTTTAACAAACAGTTATCCTCATCTCCACCTCTTCCATTTGTTATTCCTCTGTCGATACCTATAAATTTTAAAGAAACAGTACTACTATTATGAACTTCCTTAAAGTGACGAGCCACACTTGTATCTCTCCCGTAGAGGATGTCATCCCTGTGCTCCTGTACCCTGTCCTTGAACAAACGTTTTGTTTTACCTACATAGAACAGGGGACAGGAGCACCCCAAGAGATAAACAACCCCCACTGAGTTACAGTTTGAAAAACATCTAATGGTATAATTTTTACCTGTATTGGCGGAAAATGTTTTACTTTTTGGCAAATAGGGACAATAGACACAATGCCCACAAGGAAAGCTTCCTTTCACTTGTTTTTTAGTTAACCAGTTTGTATCTGGTTCAGACCGAGTAAACCTACTTCTGACTAATTTATCTTTAAGATTAGGAGATTTTTTTGCGGTCAATAGGGGTCTACTTCCTACCTTATCAGCTATCTTGTCATCTAAGGTTAAAAAATGCCAATTTTGAGATAAAATATTTCTTATGCTTTGCCATTGGCAATTAAACGTAGTAATAAATCTGATGTTATTCTCAGTTTTTGTCTCTTTTTGGTTATATAGGAGATCTTGACGGTTCAATTTACTTACTTTATTTAAGGTTTTTTTGACTAGGTTGTGAGAATAACCTCTTTCAATGAAACGTTTACACATTTTTTCTGCATGATAATTAAATTTAGTATTAGAAGAACAGTTTCTTTTTAATCTCAAAAGTTGGCCATATGGGATGCCTTTTTTCAAGGGCTCTGGATGCCCACTTGAGGCTTCCAACAGATTGTTTGTTGCCGTGTCTTTACGATAATTTTCAGTTGAGATACGACTTCCTTCTTTTTTAATACAGATGTCTAAGAAGGGTAATTCCTTATTGCTATAGGAATAAGTTAAAAAAATGTTACGATCATTTTTATTTAACTCAGAAACAAAATCATGTAGGCAGGTCAGGGGGCCATCCCAAAGGATAAAGATGTCATCCACAAATCTAATCCATAGGGACACATGGGAGTCAAACGTCTCACTATATTGATCAAAGACATCTAACTCCCATGCTCCCAAATGGAGACACGCATAAGTTGGCGCGCATACTGCACCCATAGCTGTCCCCCTGACCTGCCTATATACTGAGCCATCAAACTGAAAAACATTGTTTTCAAGAATGAAATGAAGAAGTTTAATGACAAAGGCTGTATGCATGTTACTGTCTGAACCCCTACTTTCTAGAAAAAGTCTACAGGCACTAATTCCTTTCTCATGTGGTATAGATGAATAAAGACTTTCTACGTCTAAAGAGACTAGGATAGTGTCAGGGGAAACAGTGAGGTCGTCTAACTTCCTCAAAAGGTCTGGAGTGTCTTTCACATATGAGGGAAGAGACAGAAGGAAGGGTCTCAGAAAGAAATCAACATATTGTCCAATGTGTTCACTGATGCCACCAATCCCAGACACAATGGGTCGCCCTGGGGGGTGTGTCATATTTTTATGAATTTTAGGGATAATATAAAATGTTGGCATAACTGGACACACCGGATTCATAAATTTGAACTCATCTGGAGAGATGAGACCTTCCATTTTGGCTTCTTGTAAAATTCTATTTAATTTTGATTTCATTTGGTTAATAGGATTTCTAGGGAGTTTCTCATATTGCAATTTATCTGATAACTGTCTTTTAACTTCGTTTAGATAGAAAGACTCGTCTAAAAGAACCAAATTTCCGCCCTTGTCGGCTGGCTTAAAAATTACCCCTTTTGCAGAATTCAGCTCTTTTAAGGCTTGTCTCTGTTTAGCTGTTAGATTATCTGCCCATATCCAGTCTTCTGGTAATTTATGAATTTGTTTTTCTACAGCTTTTACAAACAGTGACACAGCTGGAACCTGTGCTATAGAGGGCATGAAAGTCGATTTCAGTTTCAAATTGGTTCTAAAAACAGAATTCAATCTGGTAGTGGATTCACTCTCTTCATTTTCTGTCAAAAAAGATGTTAGAATTTTTAAAGTCTCTTCATCTTTTTGTTGCTCAGTGCGCTGAAACATTGTATAATGTAGCACTATTTTTCTGGCAAACAAGTGAAGGTCTTTAATTAGATCAAATTTGTTTAATTTGTTTGTGGGACAAAAGGATAAACCTTTCTTTAATATTTCAATGTGAGTCAAATTCAAACTAAACGAAGAAAGATTAATTATCTGCAATTCATCTGTAGTTATATTTGGAACTAGTAACCCTGATAGGGTCGTCTGCGTGGTCTCCCTCTGCTCCTGTACCCTTGTCTCAAATTTTCTCCTCTCCCTCTCTGCTGTCGTTGGGGATATCTCCGCTCTACAAGGTTCAAATTTCTGTTCCCTCCACCTCTTTCTCCTACCCCCCCTCCTTCTTCTCCTCTTGGATCTGAACTCTGAGACCCTGGTGTTCCATCGTTTTTTGACGCCCTTTCTGAGTCAGTTTCAATATCTGACATATCAGTACCTGAGTCATATGATCCTCTATCAAACTTATAAACATAAACCTTTTTATTAGCATAATCCTCTTGATCTCTGTGCAATTTTCTACATTTCCTCAACTTAATATCTGCTTGCAATTTTGAGATATGTGTTTTCATCTCCTCATTCAATTTGCCAAAGTTGGGATCATTGTCAAATTTATTTACCACCTCCAAAGCTTTCTCAACATCATCTTTCAATTTTTCCAATCTTTTGTCATTCCTTTTTATAAGCATTTCAATCATACTTAAGGCACATGTTGATAATTTCTCATTCCATTCATCCAGAAACTCCAAGCCTCCTTCTTCCTCTCTTGCATTAAAGCCTGGGTCTAAGAATAATCGTAGACCTCTTGGCACAATCTTTTTTTCAACATAGTTGGCTAAACTAGAATTTTCAGCTCTAACCTTTACTTGTTTTGCTATGCAATTCTTATATTTTTTGAAAGCATTATACACATTTGTTTCCAAATCACCACTCTCTAAATTGGGAGTTAGATGTCTTTGATCAATATAGTGAGACGTTTGACTCCCATGTGTCCCTATGGATTAGATTTGTGGATGACATCTTTATCCTTTGGGATGGCCCCCTGACCTGCCTACATGATTTTGTTTCTGAGTTAAATAAAAATGATCGTAACATTTTTTTAACTTATTCCTATAGCAATAAGGAATTACCCTTCTTAGACATCTGTATTAAAAAAGAAGGAAGTCGTATCTCAACTGAAAATTATCGTAAAGACACGGCAACAAACAATCTGTTGGAAGCCTCAAGTGGGCATCCAGAGCCCTTGAAAAAAGGCATCCCATATGGCCAACTTTTGAGATTAAAAAGAAACTGTTCTTCTAATACTAAATTTAATTATCATGCAGAAAAAATGTGTAAACGTTTCATTGAAAGAGGTTATTCTCACAACCTAGTCAAAAAAACCTTAAATAAAGTAAGTAAATTGAACCGTCAAGATCTCCTATATAACCAAAAAGAGACAAAAACTGAGAATAACATCAGATTTATTACTACGTTTAATTGCCAATGGCAAAGCATAAGAAATATTTTATCTCAAAATTGGCATTTTTTAACCTTAGATGACAAGATAGCTGATAAGGTAGGAAGTAGACCCCTATTGACCGCAAAAAAATCTCCTAATCTTAAAGATAAATTAGTCAGAAGTAGGTTTACTCGGTCTGAACCAGATACAAACTGGTTAACTAAAAAACAAGTGAAAGGAAGCTTTCCTTGTGGGCATTGTGTCTATTGTCCCTATTTGCCAAAAAGTAAAACATTTTCCGCCAATACAGGTAAAAATTATACCATTAGATGTTTTTCAAACTGTAACTCAGTGGGGGTTGTTTATCTCTTGGGGTGCTCCTGTCCCCTGTTCTATGTAGGTAAAACAAAACGTTTGTTCAAGGACAGGGTACAGGAGCACAGGGATGACATCCTCTACGGGAGAGATACAAGTGTGGCTCGTCACTTTAAGGAAGTTCATAATAGTAGTACTGTTTCTTTAAAATTTATAGGTATCGACAGAGGAATAACAAATGGAAGAGGTGGAGATGAGGATAACTGTTTGTTAAAAAAGGAAGCAAGATGGACCTTTATGCTGAATACGGTATCACCGTCAGGCCTAAATGAAAGGATAGAATATGCATCTTTTCTAAAATAGAGATTTGTAGTTAGAATTTAAAAATTCTCTCTTTTCCAGCTGCAATGTGAGAAATAATCAAGTAAATGATAAGTTGAATAACTTCTAAATAGATCTTTATAAATAGATCATTAACTATGATATTCATTTCTTTCATTCAGCTTGCTTTTAAGTTGTGGATCGTTTATGTCATAACTTACCTTCATAGAATTATTTTTAGCTATTTAGTAAGTCATTCCAAAATTTATAGAATTTTAGTTAATATAGGATTTATGTAAAGTTCATTCATCTAGACATAGTAAGTAAGGAAATAATGTTTAATTGGGCTGCAACGTGCATAGGGTTTTCTCACATGCGAAATTGTTGTTTGTTGTATAGGAGTTGCTAAGCATAGAGAATATTCCATCTTTTCAATGCAGGCCTTTTTGTATTAATTTAAAATACAGATAATCATTGAACCAACAAACAGGAATGTTTAGTTTTAAAATGAAAAAGGGTATGTGCAAATAGCGAATTTGATTGGCTGAACTGCTACCTCCCAGTTCATTGGAACTGCAATAAAGGCTGTAATTAGGAAGAGATGGACAGTCCTGACGAGGCCCCTGTTTCGCTCAGCATTATGGGGCGAAACGCGCGTCGACTTTCTCAATAACAGCTATTACTGCACCTGTGAATGAAGCAGCTGGCTTAAGCCTGCCCGGGAATTTCAAAAAACCAAACCAAAGAAGCAAGCCTGGATCTTGCGGTAATTGAGTGGTTCAAATAAACCGCCTGGATACGGTTTACACACAGAAGCAAAACATACACCGGTTAATCTGTGTCCCCAGTGAGCAGGGAGACGCGGTTGTGAAAGGTGAGACAAGGATGTCAGAGGCTCATGTCCCGGTCCGTTCGTCAATGATACTGTGACTTTGTTTTCCCGGATGTTTGCTGCAGTTCTTAAACACAGGTCTGCTATATTGTTTCTGCTTTTCATCAATATAAGATGTTCTATCTGCTATCAAGTTATAATATTGCCAAGTTCTAGTTAACAATAGAGGACGCTTTCACCTCGGTTAACCCTAATTAACGAACATTTGTTTGTCAAAAGGTTTATTTCAGCTGGATTACAAAGTGATACAAATTGCTACTAAAGTATAACATCAGATTTCCTCCATCAAAGGACTTATATGGTCTTTATTAAGGACTTTGTTCTTTTACTATCATAGAGGAGTTGATACAAGATTTGTTGTTGCATGCCAATAGTAAAATATCTGCAGATCACATGTTCTAAACCAGTCTATTTTGCAGCATTTAGTTCAAATATATGTGTGATAATATATCATGTTGCTTGGTATGTGTTTTATAAAATCCACTGCAGTGGTGCATTTTGAGATGAAAAGCATTTTAGCTGTTTATTTTCTGTGCTGGCAGCTTCTTGCAATAAACTAGTTGCATGTGTTTGAATCTGTGCATGTGTAGTTCATTTTTTTGGGCTCTGTGCTACCCTACAGCCGTACATTTCTAAGGAATTGGATTAAATGGGTTTTATATATCTTTGAGTGCTGAAATCCCCTACTTTATCTAATGGTATCTCATATAGCTCTACCATCATTCTTTATCTATATATTACTGGATTAAATTTAAATTTTAGGGGCCTGCACCACGTCTGATTTTAGCTGACCCAAAGTCATTCGAGATATATATACATATAAAAAACCGGAATAAAATTCCTGTGTCTTTATATTAAGACAGGTTCTGGGTCTTTTTGTTTTTCTTCCACACCTTTGTAAAATTTATATATATATATATATATATATATATATATACTGTATATAGATATATTTATTTTTGCGATCTTAAATTATCAACATATGGCAAAAACAGCACAGAAGCATTAAATAATATAAACATAAGCTAAATAGTTAGCTAAAAAAACGCTTTTTTAATAATCAAAACATGGCGGCGTAAATATTTATAGGGATGTACTGTGACAAATAGGGAGTAAATGCTTTTTTCGACAGGCGAAATTTATCATTATTACGCCCCAGCTCGCCTGAGCAAAGTTACGTCTATTTTTATTAATAAATTCAGGCGCACATGTGCACTTCTCTGGAGGCGAGCTGGGGCGCAGTTACAGGCGAAGCACATACAGAGTTCACCTAGCCTTTGATAAATCTAGCCCTAAGAGAGAGGGAGAAAGGGAGAAAAGAAAGAAGAAGGGAGAAAGAAAGAGAGAGGGGAGTTGGGAAAAGAGAGGGCAGATAAAGAGGAGAGAGAGAAGGGAAATTGAAGACAGGGAAAGTGAGAGAGGGTAAAGAAAAACAGAAATGAAAGGAAGGAAAGTGTTTATAAAATAGAGAAGGGCAGAGAGAGATAAAGTAGAGCATTAAAAGAGAGGATATGAGAAGGAAGGAGTGAAAAAATACTTTATAAAATAAAGTAAAGAGAGAAATAGAGGGATAGTGAATAGAAAGAGTAAGAAGGGAGGGGAGAGAGAAAAGGAAAAAAAGAAACAGGGACAGAAAAAGAAAGAACAAAGTGATAGAGTAAGAAGAGAAAACAGAGAGAAAAAGAAAGAACAAAGTGATAGAGTAAGAAGAGAAAACAGAGAGAAAAAGAAAGAACAAAGTGATAGAGTGAGAAGAGAAAACAGAGAGAAAAAGAAAGAACAAAGTGATAGAGTGAGAAGAGAAAACAGAGAGAAAAAGAAAGAACAAAGTGATAGAGTAAGAAGAGAAAACAGAGAGAAAAAGAAAGAACAAAGTGATAGAGAGAGAAGAGAAAACAGAGAGAAAAAGAAAGAACAAAGTGATAGAGTAAGAAGAGAAAACAGAGAGAAAAAGAAAGAACAAAGTGATAGAGTGAGAAGAGAAAACAGAGAGAAAAAGAAAGAACAAAGTGATAGAGTAAGAAGAGAAAACAGAGAGAAAGAGAAAGAACAAAGTGATAGAGTGAGAAGAGAAAACAGAGAGAAAGAGAAAGAACAAAGTGATAGAGTAAGAAGAGAAAACAGAGAGAAAGAGAAAGAACAAAGTGATAGAGTAAGAAGAGAAAACAGAGAGAAAAAGAAAGAACAAAGTGATAGAGTAAGAAGAGAAAACAGAGAGAAAAAGAAAGAACAAAGTGATAGAGTGAGAAGAGAAAACAGAGAGAAAAAGAAAGAACAAAGTGATAGAGTAAGAAGAGAAAACAGAGAGAAAGAGAAAGAACAAAGTGATAGAGTAAGAAGAGAAAACAGAGAGAAAGAGAAAGAACAAAGTGATAGAGTAAGAAGAGAAAACAGAGAGAAAAAGAAAGAACAAAGTGATAGAGTGAGAAGAGAAAACAGAGAGAAAGAGAAAGAACAAAGTGATAGAGTGAGAAGAGAAAACAGAGAGAAAGAGAAAGAACAAAGTGATAGAGTAAGAAGAGAAAACAGAGAGAAAGAGAAAGAACAAAGTGATAGAGTAAGAAGAGAAAACAGAGAGAAAAAGAAAGAACAAAGTGATAGAGTGAGAAGAGAAAACAGAGAGAAAGAGAAAGAACAAAGTGATAGAGTAAGAAGAGAAAACAGAGAGAAAGAGAAAGAACAAAGTGATAGAGTAAGAAGAGAAAACAGAGAGAAAAAGAAAGAACAAAGTGATAGAGTAAGAAGAGAAAACAGAGAGAAAAAGAAAGAATAAAGTGATAGAGTAAGAAGAGAAAACAGAGAGAAAAAGAAAGAACAAAGTGATAGAGTAAGAAGAGAAAACAGAGAGAAAAAGAAAGAACAAAGTGATAGAGAGAGAAGAGAAAACAGAGAGAAAAAGAAAGAACAAAGTGATAGAGTAAGAAGAGAAAACAGAGAGAAAAAGAAAGAACAAAGTGATAGAGTGAGAAGAGAAAACAGAGAGAAAGAGAAAGAACAAAGTGATAGAGTAAGAAGAGAAAACAGAGAGAAAGAGAAAGAACAAAGTGATAGAGTGAGAAGAGAAAACAGAGAGAAAAAGAAAGAACAAAGTGATAGAGAGAGAAGAGAAAACAGAGAGAAAAAGAAAGAACAAAGTGATAGAGTAAGAAGAGAAAACAGAGAGAAAAAGAAAGAACAAAGTGATAGAGTGAGAAGAGAAAACAGAGAGAAAAAGAAAGAACAAAGTGATAGAGAGAGAAGAGAAAACAGAGAGAAAGAGAAAGAACAAAGTGATAGAGTAAGAAGAGAAAACAGAGAGAAAAAGAAAGAACAAAGTGATAGAGTAAGAAGAGAAAACAGAGAGAAAAAGAAAGAACAAAGTGATAGAGTAAGAAGAGAAAACAGAGAGAAAAAGAAAGAATAAAGTGATAGAGTAAGAAGAGAAAACAGAGAGAAAAAGAAAGAACAAAGTGATAGAGTAAGAAGAGAAAACAGAGAGAAAAAGAAAGAACAAAGTGATAGAGTAAGAAGAGAAAACAGAGAGAAAAAGAAAGAACAAAGTGATAGAGTGAGAAGAGAAAACAGAGAGAAAAAGAAAGAACAAAGTGATGGAGAGAGAAGAGAAAACAGAGAGAAAAAGAAAGAACAAAGTGATAGAGTAAGAAGAGAAAACAGAGAGAAAAAGAAAGAACAAAGTGATAGAGTGAGAAGAGAAAACAGAGAGAAAAAGAAAGAACAAAGTGATAGAGTAAGAAGAGAAAACAGAGAGAAAAAGAAAGAACAAAGTGATAGAGAGAGAAGAGAAAACAGAGAGAAAAAGAAAGAACAAAGTGATAGAGTGAGAAGAGAAAACAGAGAGAAAAAGAAAGAACAAAGTGATAGAGTAAGAAGAGAAAACAGAGAGAAAAAGAAAGAACAAAGTGATAGAGTGAGAAGAGAAAACAGAGAGAAAAAGAAAGAACAAAGTGATAGAGTAAGAAGAGAAAACAGAGAGAAAGAGAAAGAACAAAGTGATAGAGTAAGAAGAGAAAACAGAGAGAAAGAGAAAGAACAAAGTGATAGAGTAAGAAGAGAAAACAGAGAGAAAAAGAAAGAACAAAGTGATAGAGTGAGAAGAGAAAACAGAGAGAAAGAGAAAGAACAAAGTGATAGAGTGAGAAGAGAAAACAGAGAGAAAGAGAAAGAACAAAGTGATAGAGTAAGAAGAGAAAACAGAGAGAAAGAGAAAGAACAAAGTGATAGAGTAAGAAGAGAAAACAGAGAGAAAAAGAAAGAACAAAGTGATAGAGTGAGAAGAGAAAACAGAGAGAAAGAGAAAGAACAAAGTGATAGAGTAAGAAGAGAAAACAGAGAGAAAGAGAAAGAACAAAGTGATAGAGTAAGAAGAGAAAACAGAGAGAAAAAGAAAGAACAAAGTGATAGAGTAAGAAGAGAAAACAGAGAGAAAAAGAAAGAACAAAGTGATAGAGTAAGAAGAGAAAACAGAGAGAAAAAGAAAGAACAAAGTGATAGAGTAAGAAGAGAAAACAGAGAGAAAAAGAAAGAACAAAGTGATAGAGAGAGAAGAGAAAACAGAGAGAAAAAGAAAGAACAAAGTGATAGAGTAAGAAGAGAAAACAGAGAGAAAAAGAAAGAACAAAGTGATAGAGTGAGAAGAGAAAACAGAGAGAAAGAGAAAGAACAAAGTGATAGAGTAAGAAGAGAAAACAGAGAGAAAGAGAAAGAACAAAGTGATAGAGTGAGAAGAGAAAACAGAGAGAAAAAGAAAGAACAAAGTGATAGAGAGAGAAGAGAAAACAGAGAGAAAAAGAAAGAACAAAGTGATAGAGTAAGAAGAGAAAACAGAGAGAAAAAGAAAGAACAAAGTGATAGAGTGAGAAGAGAAAACAGAGAGAAAAAGAAAGAACAAAGTGATAGAGAGAGAAGAGAAAACAGAGAGAAAGAGAAAGAACAAAGTGATAGAGTAAGAAGAGAAAACAGAGAGAAAAAGAAAGAACAAAGTGATAGAGTAAGAAGAGAAAACAGAGAGAAAAAGAAAGAACAAAGTGATAGAGTAAGAAGAGAAAACAGAGAGAAAAAGAAAGAATAAAGTGATAGAGTAAGAAGAGAAAACAGAGAGAAAAAGAAAGAACAAAGTGATAGAGTAAGAAGAGAAAACAGAGAGAAAAAGAAAGAACAAAGTGATAGAGTAAGAAGAGAAAACAGAGAGAAAAAGAAAGAACAAAGTGATAGAGTGAGAAGAGAAAACAGAGAGAAAAAGAAAGAACAAAGTGATGGAGAGAGAAGAGAAAACAGAGAGAAAAAGAAAGAACAAAGTGATAGAGTAAGAAGAGAAAACAGAGAGAAAAAGAAAGAACAAAGTGATAGAGTGAGAAGAGAAAACAGAGAGAAAAAGAAAGAACAAAGTGATAGAGAGAGAAGAGAAAACAGAGAGAAAAAGAAAGAACAAAGTGATAGAGTAAGAAGAGAAAACAGAGAGAAAGAGAAAGAACAAAGTGATAGAGTAAGAAGAGAAAACAGAGAGAAAAAGAAAGAACAAAGTGATAGAGAGAGAAGAGAAAACAGAGAGAAAAAGAAAGAACAAAGTGATAGAGTGAGAAGAGAAAACAGAGAGAAAAAGAAAGAACAAAGTGATAGAGAGAGAAGAGAAAACAGAGAGAAAAAGAAAGAACAAAGTGATAGAGTAAGAAGAGAAAACAGAGAGAAAAAGAAAGAACAAAGTGATAGAGAGAGAAGAGAAAACAGAGAGAAAAAGAAAGAACAAAGTGATAGAGTGAGAAGAGAAAACAGAGAGAAAAAGAAAGAACAAAGTGATAGAGAGAGAAGAGAAAACAGAGAGAAAAAGAAAGAACAAAGTGATAGAGAGAGAAGAGAAAACAGAGAGAAAAAGAAAGAACAAAGTGATAGAGTAAGAAGAGAAAACAGAGAGAAAAAGAAAGAACAAAGTGATAGAGTAAGAAGAGAAAACAGAGAGAAAAAGAAAGAACAAAGTGATAGAGTAAGAAGAGAAAACAGAGAGAAAAAGAAAGAACAAAGTGATAGAGTAAGAAGAGAAAACAGAGAGAAAAAGAAAGAACAAAGTGATAGAGTAAGAAGAGAAAACAGAGAGAAAAAGAAAGAACAAAGTGATAGAGTAAGAAGAGAAAACAGAGAGAAAAAGAAAGAACAAAGTGATAGAGAGAGAAGAGAAAACAGAGAGAAAAAGAAAGAACAAAGTGATAGAGTGAGAAGAGAAAACAGAGAGAAAAAGAAAGAACAAAGTGATAGAGTGAGAAGAGAAAACAGAGAGAAAAAGAAAGAACAAAGTGATAGAGAGAGAAGAGAAAACAGAGAGAAAAAGAAAGAACAAAGTGATAGAGTAAGAAGAGAAAACAGAGAGAAAAAGAAAGAACAAAGTGATAGAGTGAGAAGAGAAAACAGAGAGAAAGAGAAAGAACAAAGTGATAGAGTGAGAAGAGAAAACAGAGAGAAAAAGAAAGAACAAAGTGATAGAGTGAGAAGAGAAAACAGAGAGAGAAGGAGATAGTGCAGAAAGAGAATGTAGTTAGTAAAGGAAGGTTATAGCAGACCTGGCAGACGTTATCAGTATTACAGAGAGGATTATCCTCTGGACTATCCCATACTCTGTGCTTCTCATCAAGCAGTGTGCGGCTAGTTCTCACATCCTCAGGTTCTCCCCTTGATCACACTACTCTCCTCCTTTCAATCACACCTGCTTATGTCTACTCGCTGTGTGCGATTCACATGGTGCACCATAACTGCCCTGCAGGGTACTGATGTTTTGAGACACTACAGAGACAACAGGGGAGGCATTTAGACATGCAGGATGGGTAGGTGCGCAATATAACCCCTCAGCCTCACCTCACTTCTTGCAGCACTGCATTTTGGGACATGTTGTCCCCGGGTAAACAGTACTAACCTTCAGAAAGTCAGGGACAGAGCTCACAGGCACTTCCTTCGGAGTCAACTATCCAATAGAATTTTTTTACTCGTCACCATGTCATGCAAATGTTGCACATAAAATGAAACTCCATATGAAGATAGACACACTGTGAGGCCCCTGTTTAAATGAGGCCTTAGGCGACCACCTATTTGGCCCAATGGTAAAGCCTGTTATCTAATTTCCTTAATTATCTTGGTATCCTTTATTGAAGAAGCAGCAATGCACTAATAAGAGCTAGCTGAACGCATTGGATGAACCAATAACATGAGGCATAAATGTGCACTGTGCTTAGAACCTGCTTGCAAACTCTTTCACATAAATCTGATAGTTCATGTCATATCAATGTCTTATCTTATCAAAATCTCCGGAACAATTACGGCCAAAGTTCACTTCCCGGACTTCATCCCCATGATCCTTCTTATCTGGTCTTACCAGCGGATCTTTGCAGAGACTCTACTTTTCGCAGACGTCCGGTTACCCCTGTATGGCGTTCAGCCTCCGTTCTCTTTCCTCTAGCTGACTGTGTGTGGCTCTGACATCAGCGTGTAACCTTTGGTCATGTGACCGGCAGTGGGAGTATCAGTATTATGCAAGGGAACCAATCCCAGCGAGTGCTCACCGTTTGTTCCAACGTGTAAATTTTCACAAACCAAAAGGAAGGAGCACCTTCAAGGGATTCATAAAGTAAACTTTATTCCAAGTAGTCGGGCAAAAAATTATTATTTAACACAACAGAAAAAACAACAAAGGTCGGAGGATAGTGGCTAAATCCTTGCTGATCCACTGACGCGTTTCGACTAATGAGCCATAGTCGTAGTGTTTTTTCTGTTGTGTTAAATAATAATTTTTTACCCGACTACTTGGAATAAAGTTTAGTTTATGAATCCCTTGGAGGTGCGCCTTCCCTTTGCTTTGTGAAAATAAATGTGCAGCGACCAATCAGCAGCTCCTGAGTTTACTTAGGTATCTCTTTCAACAAAGAATATCAAGAAAACAAAACAAAGTAAATAAAAGAAGTAAAATGGAAAGTTGCTTAAAATAATATGCTGTATCTGAATCATGAAGGGAAAAATTGGGGTTTTATGTTCCTTTAATGTGAGATTTATTGCTTGAACATAACGGTATTTAACCCCTTCATGCCATTAGGAATGTGATCACTGGAACAACAGAGTGACAATATCAGCCATCTATGACTAATCATAATCTATAAAAATCAAGTGCAAGACTATGATTAACCTCTATGGGCTCGATTTATGAAGCAGCGGATGCTGCATCCGACCCACTCCACTTCAGTTCCGGCTGAAGCGGAAGTTAAGAAGCAGCGGTCCTAAGAATATGATCGGGTTGATTGACACCCTTGCTAGCGGCCAAACTGCTGGTGCAATGATAAATGCCGACAGCGTATGCTGTCGGCATTTATCGATGTGCGGCGGACATGATTCGCTATAGCGGATCATGCCTGTCCGCACCATGATCAATTTACCCCTATATGTTTTATCCCTGCGGAAGTGACTAGGGACATATGTTTGTAGTCACCAATCACCAGCTAGCTCCCAGTAGTGCATTACCGCTCCTGAGCCTACCTAGGTATGCTTTTCTACAAAGCAAATTTTATAATAAAAATAAATTAAAAAGTTGTTTAAAATAGACATGGGGTATCTGAATGATGAACATTTAATTTTGACTTTATAGACCTTTTAAATGCATAGGGCGAAATTACATATGCAGCATAAGTTTCAGAGCAACTGCTGAAACCCACATCGCACATTGGGTGAATCACATAAATGGCGCCGGCAGACGCTATACTGGCGTAAGTAGGAAAAACTTGCAACGTTCAGAAATGTGCGCAAATACACATTTCTGGCGACGCCAGTATTTTGCACGAGTAAGTTGTTAATAAAGAGCAGTTTTATGTAAATTAGGATTTCACATGTAAAATCGAAACTGAACGAAAAGAACAAACTGACACGTAAATACGCCATTCAAAATCCCTATATAAACCCATGTGCAACCGCTATTTTTTGCGTGTGTTTGGATTGTTCTTTGAGCTACAACACATGGCCCAGGAGTAGAGGATTTATATAATAATATATATAAGAGAGTAGCGCATTAAAAAAGTTAGTTAGGTCACATTGGATTAAGGAGTATTTGTACACTTACACACATTTGGACATATTGCACACATTGCATAGATACATATACATATACACATACACTACACTTTTATTTTTAAACACCTCACACATTTTATTTTTTATACAGTGTGATAGGCTGAGTGCTTGGTTGTGATTGTGTGTGACTGGACCTGCCTGGGAGTAACTAGGAGTGTGTGTGGTGTGAATAGTGTTAGGATGGCAGGGAGAGGTAGGGAGGAGGGGAAGGAGGAGAGGACAGGAGGAGCAGTGGGCCCCCCGACAGGGAGTAAGTGGAGTGGGGAGAGGGAGAGCCAGAAGGGAAGATGTGAGAAGAGATGCCAGAACATCAAGGAGAGGGACAGAGGGTGCACATGTGGACAGAAGGGGAGAGGAGGGGGAGGATAGACAGGAACATACAATGCCAGGGACATCTCAGGGAGGAAGCCATGTGGCCATAGATGAGTAGAGGCTGAGATGTCCATTCTTCTTCAATGAAAAATGTTGCCCTAGTCCAGGCCATCATGGACAACTATGCTGACCTATTCAGCCGAGAGAAGGGCAAAGTCAGTGCCAGGAGACACAAGACTGCATGACTAGAGGTGGAGGATGCTGTAAACAGCGTGGCCCAGCAGAAGAGGACTGTAGATAGCCTTAAAAAGAGGTGGAATGACTGCAAGAGGCGGGTCGAGGAGAAGATGAGGCAGTAAGCAGTTTACCAGAGGGGAACAGGCGGTGGCTCACCAACAGAAATCACATACAACACCTGGCAGGAGATGATTCGCAGGTCCCTGAGTACCACTGTAGTCAGTGGCCTTCCAGGGGCTTGTGACTCAGGGGTGCAACCAGTGCACATCCTGCTGGTGAGTAACATCTGTACTCATTATTGCTAAATAACACAATGCCATTTGTGGTGTTGTCTGGAATATTGCAATACTAGCATGTCTCAGAGTAACACAGGCCCTAAGCCACATGGCTAGTAAGCCTTAAATGGACTCTATATGGATCCAAATATATAAGATTAATAAAGCATTTTGGGTGCCTAGATCAAGCTAAAGTACATTTGGTGACTATAGTATCCCTTAAAGTACCAATTAGTCCATCATTGACATGTTCACATAACAATTGTAAGAAACACATCTCTACATACTGAACCTATTCCAATCACTCATAGACCCCCTCACAATGTGCACTTGCATGTAATAGAGGTTGACATGTGAATCAGTATAGGCCCAACCATGTATCAATGTAAATAGGATACCCACATGTACACATATCTGACTGTATTAATCCCTCTCATCCTTCAACTCCTCCACAGAACCAACTATTGAACCACCTGTGGCAAGGATACAAACAGTACCCTCTGTGCATCCACCAGGGCCTTCCGCCATGCCGCCACCACCACCATTCTTCAGGCAACCACAGGAACAGTGGGCTCCTAGGCAGGCATGGTTGGCTGGCTTCAATCCAGGACCTGGGAGCAGGGGCGTATTTAGGTTTTGTGCTGCCCTAGGCACTCAAAAGTCTGCTGCCCCCCCCCACCCCAGGTTTAAGGCCTTTTTTTAGACATAATATTTTTGGGACAGGGTGTAAAAAATAAAAATAATAATGTATTTTTAAGTAGATGTTCACCAGGGCTTGCATTCATTCAGGTCACACACACACACACACATATATATATATATATATATATATATATATATATATATATATATATATATATATATATATATATATATATATATATATATATATATTTATTTATTTATTAAGACATTATTTTTTGCAAGTCAGATGATTAAAATGTTTATATCAGAAAAAAATATCCTTCACTGTATGATAGTTTGTCAGTAGGTAGTTGTTTAACCTTAAACATCTTCTTTGGTGATTGACAGTTATTTAAGCAAAATATCTGTTTGGATAAATATGTAATGAATATACAAACTGGCCTTTAAAAGTACTTAAAAAATACAACAGTAGTTATGATAGGTTTAGGAATTGTATCCTAGGGGATAAAGTCACATGATACAATCATAATAAAGTATATACTTGTATTGTTTCTGAATGTATTACATGCATACAACATATTTTCAGTTGTGTTTTAAGTCACATAGTTGTATAGATTCAGCAATAAATAATTATTCTTTGCATGTATGACAGATAGACAAACAGTAAATGTACAAGTATTTAGTGACTAATCTGTTTAAGTATTTTAATGCCTAATGAAGATGTATTGAAGGGAGAAAGGCATATGCTGTTTCACAGTGGTCACGTTGTAGTGCACACTGCACTGTGTAGTCTGTGTGAGCCTCAATCACGTGGTGGAGCCAGGAAGAATACCGCATTCCCTCTCAGTCCAGGCCAGGCTGCGCAAGTGAGCTCCGCCTCCACTGTCACCACATCATGCGCACCCACATACAATCCCATAAGATAGCAATAGCCGGGCCAGCCATTTAAGTCATTAGTAATTGGTTGATTTAGCCACCCGGCCCTGAGTTCAGTAGAGTGGCCCTAGGGACTCAAAATTCTGCTGCCCCTTAAAAATCTGCTGCCCTAGGCACCGGCCTTGTTGGCCTATGCCTTAATACGCCCCTGCCTGGGAGTGATGCCACCAACATTGCCATATGACTTGTGGCAACATTCATAGCCATAGGATGCCACCACGGACACAAAGGGTCCAGGTATATTCCCTCCCACAAACACAATCACAGTCTAAACTCAGTCATGGCAATTATCCATCCAAGGACAATGTCACAGGATGTGGCTATTGAAGAGGCTGGGTGGTCACACACTTGTCCAATGTGGGTATTTGAAACTTCTGGGCGAGCTCCACCATCTGCTTCCTTAGGACGAGCTCCACCATCTGCAGCTTCAGCAGAAGAAAATACAGCAGCAGCTTTATTAGAAACAACTACAGCAAAAGCAGCAGCAGATATTCCACCTCCAGCAGCAGAAGCAGCAGCAGATATTCCACCTCCAGCAGCAGAAGCAGCAGCAGATATTCCACCTCAAGCAGCGGAAGCAGCAGCAGCAGATATTCCACTTCCTCCAGCAGTAGAAAAAGCAGCAGATATTTCACCTCCAGCAGCAGAAGCAGCAGCAGCTATTCCACCTCCACAGCAGAAGCAGCAGCAGATATTCCACCTCAAGCAGCGGAAGCAGCAGCAGATATTCCACTTCCTCCAGCAGTAGAAAAAGCAGCAGATATTCCACCTCCAGCAGCAGAAGCAGCAGCAGATATTCCACCTCAAGCAGCGGAAGCAGCAGCAGATATTCCACTTCCTCCAGCAGTAGAAAAAGCAGCAGATATTTCACCTCCAGCAGCAGAGGCAGCAGCAGCTATTCCACCTCCACAGCAGAAGCAGCAGCAGATATTCTACCTCCAGCAGTGGAAGCAGCAGCAGATATTCCACCTCCAGCAGTAGAAACAACAGCAGATATTCCGCCTCCAGCAGCAGAAGCAGCATCATATATTCCACCTCCAGCAGCAGATATTCCACCTCCAGCAGCAGATATTCCACCTCCAGCAGCAGAAGCAGCAGCAGATATTCTACCTCCAGCAGCAGAAGCAGCAGCAGATATTCCACCTCCTGCAGCAGAAGCAGCAGCAGATATTCCACCTCCAGCAGCAGAAGTACGTCCACCAGCATCACCTGTTCTCCAACATCCTGGCCCTCTAACAACTGCCAGCCCTGTTGCTTAACTCTGTGTATGCATTGGATACTTCCCTGGAAAGTGAATTACATAAGGCTCCAGAGGTTGATCCTCAGAAGCATGGAGAGGTTTCACAGAAGCACAGAGAGGTTCCACTGACGGAGTCTAGAGCTGCAGAGAGACATGGCAGCATCATTAAGTGCAACTGTGCAAAATCAGTCACAGATGATGAGAATTTAGTTTGATATGCAGATTGACAATAGATGGAGAGAACAAAATCAGCTTTTGGGTGTGTTGGTGGAACACTTTACACACCAACAAGACAAAGCCTCAAGCATATCATCTGCCACCAGCACACCAGCAGAAATACCAGCATCTGTAGAAACAAGGAGGCCAAAGTTATCCACCACATGCATCTAAGCTACCTCATCCAAAAAGCCACGTAATAAATACAAATATTTCTCTTTCACCACAACCATTGTCCCTTGTTATTTACCATTTGAACATCATGTTATGGATGTTAGAGTACACTAATATTGAAAAAAAAATGATATGACCTGTGTTAAAGTGGCACTATACCACAGGTAATATTATCATCTTTATGATCTAATATTGTACTCTAACTAACATGACATATTTGTGTATCAAGAACACATATTGTAATATTCAATAGGAGGATGTTAATCCATGTAACACACACAAAATGTATTCAGACAGGCTTATATGTAATACATAGTTATAAATTTAGATCAATAATTATGAAACATGGGGATGTGATAGGTGTTTTTCCATTCATGAACATAGGAAATTATCAGTGACACCTAAAAATGAATAACACAATGAGACATATGCATGAATTAGGAGGGTTAAGGGAAGGGGGGTGGGATGTTGGTCCCTATTAGTGTCCCACGTCCACACCTTCAGATACAGGCACCACATCATGTTGCTGATGCTCAATGTCCCCAATAGACGTGTGCCCTCTGAATCCCGGGTGCCCTTGCTCTCCCCCTCTGCTGATGCCAACGTCTGAGTGGCCCTGCAAGCCTTAGGTTGTGCAGGACCAGCAGCAGAAGCTGGAGCAACAGGGGATGCACCTGGGACTGGTGATCCATCTGGCACCCCTTGTGCCTCACGACTTTGCCTCTCCAAACACTTCCTCTCACATCTCAGGAAATGGTGGGTAATCAGGGTGTGCTGTGTGTTTCAGGTGTTTTAATGCTTCCGGGTGAATGGTTGTGTTATTTGTGATTGTTTGGACACAATTGCAGAGGGGGAATAGTGTTTAGAATAATTAAGTGGCCAGTCAAGGGCTAACTGTTTGAGATGTGCGGATTAAATGTATGTGATTGTGCATGCGTTAGGTGTTTGTTAAGCCTTCTAGGTTGTTACCATGCTTTTTTACTCAGCGCAAGACTTGCTGCGCCAGCCTATTTGTGGCGAGGTAAAAATGGAGTAACATTTCTCAATTCTGCGCGTCTAAGTCCTTGCACTGAATATATGATACTGACTGGTGACGCCAGTTCTATGTTAGTTTATGGGAGTAAAAACTGCAGGCGACAGGTAAAATATACGCTCGTAAATTGAGATCTGGTGACTGTGGAGGCCATTGGAGTACAGTGAACTCAAGAAGCCAGTTTGAGATGATTTGAGCTTTGTGACATGGTGCATTATCCTGCTGGAAGTAGCCATCAGAAGATTGGTACACTGTAGTTATAAAGGGATAGACATAGTCAGCAACAATTCTCAGGTAGGCCTGGGTGTTTAAACAATGCTCAATTGGTACTAAGGGTCCCAAAGTGTGCCAATAAAATATCCCCCACACCATTACACCACCACCAGCCTGAACCGGTAGGATGAATCCATGTTTTCATGTTGCTTACACCAAATTCTGACCCTACCATCTGAATGTTGCATCTGAGACTCATCAGACCAGGCAACATTTTTCTAAATCTTCTATTGCCCAATTTTGGTGAGCCTGTGTGAATTGTAGCCTCAGTTTCCGGTTCTTAGCTGACAGGAGTGGCACCCGGTGTGGTCTTCTGCTGCTGTAGCCCATCTGCTTCACGGTTCGACGTGTTGTGAATTCAGAGATGGTATTCTAAATGCCTTGGTTGTAACGAGTGGTTATTTGAGTTACTGTTGCCTTTCTATCATCTCTAACCAGGCTGCACATTCACCTCTGACCTCTGACATCATCAAGGCATTGTCATCCACACAACTGACGTTCACTGGATACTTTCTCTTTTTCAGACCATTCTCTGTAAACCCTAGCAAAGGTTGTGCATGAAAATCCCAGTAGATCAGCAGTTTTTGAAATACTCAGACCAGCCCGTCTGGCACTAACAACCATGCCACGTTCAAAGTCACTTAAATCCCCTTTCTTCCTCATTCTGATGCTCGGCTTGAACCTCAGCAAGTCGTCTTCACCACATCTAGATGCCTAAATGCAGTGAGTTGCTGCCTTGTGATTGACTGATTAGCAATTTGTGTTACCAAGCAATTGAACAGGTGTACCTAATAAAGTGGCTGGTCAGTGTACATCTTTGTTACTTTGACATATTGAAGAATTCTAAAAAAACGAATGTTTTATAAATATTGGTCAATTGGTGTGCTAGCAATTTCTTCAGTGCATTGGGTTAAAAATCTGGGTGTATGCACAGACTTTAGAGGGGGCATATGCTCTAGTATTCTACGGCTTGAAAGCTTGATCCGCTAGTTGTCATAAGTATATAGAATTTCATGTAATATTTTTATATTTAGTATTCTGGAAAAAAAATAAGTTTTGTAGCCAGAAGGGATTGTTGCTTAAATCATTAGTTCCACAGTAGCCTGCAGCAAAATTGGATCTTAACTCAATGCATCCATAGAGTTAGTTTTCTTTTGCTTGGCCTGCAATATCTTGACAGATTTGACTCCATCCCCAGCATCTTGAGACTACTGTTCAGGAACAAAAAGCTCAAGGTCTTAAAACAGACATCGGAATTTCTTACACTGCAGTGTGTTAGGTCACCGGGAGCGAGAACCAGAAAGTGCTGCATGCAATGAAATCGGAACCCCCTATTTAACTGCTGTGACTGCTAACCCAGACCCATCTGCTGAATTAGGCACAAGATGGTATTTGAAAATCAGACATCTGTTATTCGAAAGATCATTTGCTGCCTGTCTTTAGTGTTTACAAAATGCTTTATTCTGATACTTTGGCAGAACAAGAGAGGAAGACAATTTATAAAATATTTGGCTTTTATTATGAAACTGATGTGTTTAGGATTTGAACCTGTAAATCTTTTCTTCATAATGTAAAGATCATTTTTGGCTAAAATATACACCTAACTGAGCTAATCTTTGAATTGTGTATTACCTATAAGTTCTGCCAGTAAAATAACTTCTGTTAGTATTTTTTCTGTTTAAACTAAATCTCTTTTTGGTGAGTTTTTGGTTTGATCTTGAAAAACTGTTTACAAGATGGAAATGGATTTTTATTTTAAAGTTTAGTTGATAAGAGGTAAAGTTTGTGCTTTCCTGAAAAAAAAAATGCAGAACTGTCAGAATTTAGGACTTAAAGGAACATAAAACACTTTGTTATTGCAAGCCATTTAGTACTGCAATAAATTAGCATACTAGCCAAGTGTGTGCATGTTTTAAATACATTGACACCTTTTTAGGTGCAATTACTTTTCAATGGTCAATCCACCCCAATACTTGCCTTAAATGGAGAATCCCCGTCCCAGACACAAAGCCATTCTCTCCAGGTGTCTCTCATACAGTCTTCTATGAACCTGAATAATCAGCCCTTTGTGTTTAACCCCTTTGCAGGAGTTTACATTTACATACTTGTCGATGATTGACAGTTGTAAATGTGCATAATCTCTTTTTATGCGCACACTTTCTGAGACACCAGCTCTTACTGAACATGTGCAAGAATTCACAGTATATTTGTATATGCATTTGTGATTGGCTGATGGCTGCCACATGATGCAGGAGGAGGGGAAAATAAGGCCTAGATTTACAGTTTTGTCGGTAACGACCCGCGTAGCTAACGCCGGCTTTTTTCTGGCCGCACCATAAAAATAACTCTGGTATTGAGAGTCCACAAAAAGGCTGCGTTAGGCTCCAAAAAAGGAGCGTAGAGCATTTTTAACGCAGCTTCAACTCTCGATACCAGAGTTGCTTACGCAAGCGGCCAGCCTCAAAAACGTGCTTGTGCACGATTCCCCCATAGGAAACAATGGGGCTGTTTGAGCTGAAAAAAACCTAACACCTGCAAAAAAGCCGCGTTCAGCTCCTAACGCAGCCCCATTGTTTGCTATGGTGAAACACTTCCTACGTCTGCACCTAACACCCTAACATGTACCCCGAGCACTTATTAACCCCTAATCTGCCGAGCGGACCTGAGCGCTACTATAATAAAGTTATTAACCCCTAATCCGCATCACTAACCCTATAATAAATAGTATTAACCCCTAATCTGCCCTCCCTAACATCGCCGACACCTAACTTCAAACATTAACCCCTAATCTGCCGACCGGAGCTCACCGCTACTATAATTAATGTATTAACCCCTAAAGCTAAGTCTAACCCTAACACTAACACCCCCCTAAGTTAAATATAATTTTGATCTAACGAAATTAATTAACTCTTATTAAATAAATTATTCCTATTTAAAGCTAAATACTTACCTGTAAAATAAATCCTAATATAGCTACAATATAAATTATAATTACATTGTAGCTATTTTAGGATTAATATTTTACATACAACTTTGTAATTATTTTAACCAGGTACAATAGCTATCAAATAGTTAAGAACTATTTAATAGTTACCTAGTTAAAATAATAACAAAATTACCTGTAAAATAAATCCTAACCTAAGTTACAATTAAACCTAACACTACACTATCAATAAATTAATTAAATAAAATACCTATAATTATCTACAATTAAACCTACCACTACACTATCAATAAATAAATTAAATACAATACCTACAAATAACTACAATGAAATAAACTATCTAAAGTACAAAAAATAAAAAAGAACTAAGTTACAAAAAATAAAAAAATATTTACAAACATAAGAAAAATATTACAACAATTTTAAACTAATTACACCTACTCTAAGCCCCCTAATAAAATAACAAAGACCCCCAAAATAACAAAATGCCCTACCCTATTCTAAATTACTACATTTCAAAGCTCTTTTACCTTACCAGCCCTGAACAGGGCCCTTTGCGGGGCATGCCCCAAGAAATTCAGCTCTTTTTGCCTGTAAAAAAAAACATACAATACCCCCCCCCAACATTACAACCCACCACCCACATACCCCTAATCTAACCCAAACCCCCCTTAAATAAACCTAACACTAAGCCCCTGAAGATCTTCCTACCTTGTCTTCACCCTACCAGGTTCACCTATCCGTCCTGAAGAGCTCCTCCGATGTCCTGATCCAAGCCCAAGCGGGGGGCTGAAGAGGTCCATGATCCGGCTGAAGTCTTCATCCAAGCGGGAGCTGAAGAGGTCCATGATCCGGATGAAGTCTTCATCCAAGCGGGAGCTGAAGAGGTCCATGATCCGGATGAAGTCTTCTATCAACGGCGTCCCTCGAATTCCGATTGGCTGATAGGATTCTATCAGCCAATCGGAATTAAGGTAGGAATATTCTGATTGGCTGATGGAATCAGCCAATCAGAATCAAGTTCAATCCGATTGGCTGATTCGATCAGCCAATCAGATTGAGCTTGCATTCTATTGGCTGTTCCGATCAGCCAATAGAATGCGAGCTCAATCTGATTGGCTGATTGGATCAGCCAATCGGATTGATCTTGATTCTGATTGGCTGATTCCATCAGCCAATCAGAATATTCCTACCTTAATTCCGATTGGCTGATAGAATCCTATCAGCCAATCGGAATTCGAGGGACGCCATCTTGGATGACGTCCCTTAAAGGAACCGTCATTCGGCTAGTAGGCGTCGGGAGAAGAGGATGTTCCGCATCGGAGGTCTGCAAGATGGATCCGGAAGAAAGAAGATTGAAGATGCCGTTGATAGAAGACTTCATCCGGATCATGGACCTCTTCAGCTCCCGCTTGGATGAAGACTTCATCCGGATCATGGACCTCTTCAGCTCCCGATTGGATGAAGACTTCAGCCGGATCATGGACCTCTTCAGCTCCCGCTTGGATGAAGACTTCATCCGGATCATGGACCTGTTCAGCTCCCGCTTGGATGAAGACTTCAGCCGGATCATGGACCTCTTCAGCTCCCGCTTGGATGAAGACTTCAGCCGGATCATGGACCTCTTCAGCCCCCCGCTTGGGCTTGGATCAGGACATCGGAGGAGCTCTTCAGGACGGATCGGTGAACCTGGTAGGTGAAGACAAGGTAGGAAGATCTTCAGGGGCTTAGTGTTAGGTTTATTTAAGGGGGGTTTGGGTTAGATTAGGGGTATGTGGGTGGTGGGTTGTAATGTTGGGGGGGGGTATTGTATGTTTTTTTTTACAGGCAAAAGAGCTGAATTTCTTGGGGCATGCCCCGCAAAGGGCCCTGTTCAGGGCTGGTAAGGTAAAAGAGCTTTGAAATGTAGTAATTTAGAATAGGGTAGGGCATTTTGTTATTATGGGGTCTTTGTTATTTTATTAGGGGGCTTAGAGTAGGTGTAATTAGTTTAAAATTGTTGTAATATTTTTCTTATGTTTGTAAATATTTTTTTATTTTTTGTAACTTAGTTCTTTTTATTTTTTGTACTTTAGATAGTTTATTTCATTGTAGTTATTTGTAGGTATTGTATTTAATTTATTTATTGATAGTGTAGTGGTAGGTTTAATTGTAGATAATTATAGGTATTTTATTTAATTAATTTATTGATAGTGTAGTGTTAGGTTTAATTGTAATTTAGGTTAGGATTTATTTTACAGGTAATTTTTTTATTATTTTAACTAGGTAACTATTAAATAGTTCTTAACTATTTAATAGCTATTGTACCTGGTTAAAATAATTACAAAGTTGCCTGTAAAATAAATATTAATCCTAAAATAGCTACAATGTAATTATAATTTATATTGTAGCTATATTAGGATTTATTTTACAGGTAAGTATTTAGCTTTAAATAGGAATAATTTATTTAATAAGAGTTAATTAATTTCGTTAGATTAAAATTATATTTAACTTAGGGGGGGTGTTAGTGTTAGGGTTAGACTTAGCTTTAGGGGATAATACATTTATTAGAATAGCGGTGAGCTCCGGTCGGCAGATTAGGGGTTAATAATTGAAGTTAGGTGTTGTCGATGTTAGGGAGGGCAGATTAGGGGTTAATACTATTTATTATAGGGTTAGTGAGGCGGATTAGGGGTTAATAACTTTATTATAGTAGCGGTGCGGTCCGCTCGGCAGATTAGGGGTTAATAAGTGTAGGCAGGTGGAGGCGACGTTGTGGGGGCAGATTAGGGGTTAATAAATATAATATAGGGGTCGGCGGTGTTAGGGGCAGCAGATTAGGGGTACATAGCTATAATGTAAGTGGCGGAGCTTTGCGGTCGGCAGATTAGGGGTTAATTATTGTAGGTAGCTGGCGGCGACATTGTGGGGGGGAGATTAGGGGTTAATAAATATAATACAGGGGTCGGCGGTGTTAGGGGCAGCAGATTAGGGGTACATAAGTATAACGTAGGTGGCGGTCGGCAGATTAGGGGTTAAAAAAATTTAATCGAGTGGCGGCGATGTGGGGGGGCCTCAGTTTAGGGGTACATAGGTAGTTTATGGGTGTTAGTGTACTTTAGAGTACAGTAGTTAAGAGCTTTATGAACCGGCGTTAGCCCAGAAAGCTCTTAACTACTGACTTTTTTCCTGCGGCTGGAGTTTTGTCGTTAGATGTCTAACGCTCACTTCAGACACGACTCTAAATACCGGAGTTAGAAAGGGGATCTGCGGTATGGAAAAGTCGCGGCTGAAAAGTGAGCGTTAGACCCTATTTTGAGTGACTCCAAATACCGAAGTTAGCCTAAAACCAGCGTTAGGAGCCTCTAACGCTGGTTTTCACGGCTACCGCCAAACTCCAAATCTAGGCCTATGAAAACATTTTTAAAAATGTCAGAAAATATCCACTGCTCATTTTAAATTAAGACTAAGAGCTGTTGCATTGTCTTTTATTATTATTATTATGCAATTCTACTGTATTTAACATGATAATTTGTGCAGTGTAAATGTTACACAAATTATTGTTTGTTTGTTCCCATTGATGTCAGTGGGAGCTGATAATGCTAAACCGTTAGACGATATTTAGCAAGTGCAAAGCAAAAACAAATCTGTACTATGAGCTGACAATAAACTTTTTACTGTCAAAAAGGTGCAGAACAGGAGCGGAACTAGCATTGGTGCAGCAGATGCAGTAGCCCCCACGCCCAAGTGCTGGGGCCCCATAGCAGCCAGTTTATATATAGATGTGTTCAGAATGTGTGCCGTCCTAATGCAGTGGAGTATTTTATCAGTGCCAGTTGCAGATCAATCTTTCTGTATCTATCTATCTTTCTATCTATCAGAATGTGCGTAGTCCAAACGCAGGGGAGTAATCTATCAGTGCCCGTTACAGATCAATCTTTCTGTATCTATCTATCCATCTTTTTATCCACCTATCTATCAGAATGTGCGCAGGGGAGTAATTTATCAGTGCCAGTTGCAGATCAATCTTTCTGTATCTATCTATCCATCTTTTTATCCACCTATCTATTAGAATGTGCGCAGTCTGAATGGAGGGGAGTATTTTATCAGTGCCAGTTGCAAGTCAATCTATCTGTATCTATCTATTTAACCATCCATCCATCCATCTATATATCTGATCATCCATCTATCTAATCATCCATCTATCTAACCATCCATCTATCTAATCATCCATCTATCGAATCATCCATCTATATAATCATCCATCTATCTAACTAACCATCCATCTATCTAATCATTCATCTATCTAATCATCCATCTATCTAATCATCCATCTATCTAATCATCTATCGCATCATCCATCTATCTAATCATCCATCTATCTAATCAGCTATCTAATCATCCATCTATCTAATCAGCTATCGAATAATCGATCTATCTAATCATCCATCTATCTATCCATCCACCTAATCATCTATCCATCTAATCATCTATCTATTTATATATCTATCTATCTATCGATCTATGTAATCATATATCTATCCATCTATCTAATCATCTATCCATCTAATCATCTATCTATCTAATCATCTATCCATCTATCTATGTAATCATCTATCTATCCATTTATCGATCCATCTACCTAATCATATATTCATCTATCATCTATCTAATCATCTATCTTTCTATCTATCTAATCATCCATCTATCTAATGTATCAATATCTACCCTTAGCTATCATCTATCTATCTATCTATCCATATCTAACTATCTAATCATCCATCTGTCTAATCATCTAGCTATCTAGTGTATCTATACCTATCCATATCCATCTATCTATCTATCTATCTATCTAATCATCTATCTACCTATCTAATCATCTATCTATCTAATGATCTATCTATCTAATCATCTATCTATCTAATCATCCATCTATCTTACCAATCATCTATCTATCTAATCATCCATCTATCTAACCATCCATCTATCTAACCATCCATCTATCTAATCATCCATCTATCTAATCATCCATCTATCTAATCATCTATCAATTGCATCATCCCTCTATCGAATCATCCATCTATCGAATCATCCATCTATCTAATCATCTATCTAATCATCCATCTATCGAATCATCGATCTATCTAATCATCCATCTATCTATCCATCCATCTACCTAATCATCTATCCATCTAATCATCTATCTATTTATCTATCTATCTATCTATCTATCTATCTATCTATCTATATATCTATCTATGTAATCATATATCTATCCATCTATCTAATCATCTATCCATCTAATCATCTATCTAATCATCTATCCATCTAATCATCTATCTATCTAATCATCTATCCATCTATCTATGTAATCATCTATCCATGTATCGATCCATCTACCTAATCATATATTCATCTATAATCTATCTAATCATCTATCTATCTATCTTTCTATCTATCTATCTATCTATCTATCTATCTATCTATCTATCTATCTATCTATCTAATCATCCATCTATCTAATGTATCAATATCTACCCATAGCTATCATCTATCTATCTATCTATCTGTCTATCCATATCTAACTATCTAATCATCCATCTATCTAATCATCTAGCTATCTAGTGTATCTATAACTATACATATCCATCTATCTATCTATATATCTATCTCATCTATCCATCCATCCATATATATATATCCATCCATATATTTCCATCTATCTATGATTTTTTTATCCTCAAAAGCATTATCTAGAGCAACATGTGTATTATTATTATTGAATACTACTGAGTTACCTATAGAGGGGCAATACAATTTTGCACCAGGGCCCTCTTTTGAATAGGTCTGCTACTGGTGCCAAATATTTGTTATTGGCAGCTTTGAAAACTAGGATTTAGAGCATATTATCTGTATGATGAAAGATGTTTGTACTGATAATTTCAATTTCAAGTACTAAAGAATAATTTTTACTCTATTAAAAAAAAAAACATTTGAAATTATCTTAGTGGATTTGTCATCTAGGTCGTCGGTATAACGTTCAATAAAATGAAATGAAAAAAAATGTGCTTTCAAGTGTCCTTAGCTGTTTCTCTGTGCTAAGTGTGTTACTTATCGTTTGCATAGTTTTACTTAACTAAAGCAGTTGCAAGACTTTAAATGATACCCCTTTCACTCCTTAGATGTCATACAAATCATAAGATTGCAAAGATGTATGTGACAAATATTCAATTTGCCTATAATTATACTACATGTTGAATGACAGCGCTGCAGTGTGCAGAAATACGATATCATTTCTTATTGAACATTGTGATGTGTGGAGGAAAATGAGAGTGTCTTTTAATGATTATTATTAATTTTATTTTTTACTCCTCCTGGCTCAGACAGACTAGGGCAGCGCCCTCAGAGGAAAACACCAGTTTAACCTTTTTTGATATGGCAGGAAGGGGTACAATGACTGTAAGTGTCTTTAACCCCTTAACAACCACAATGTACCCTGTATGTCGCTGGTCTTTAAGGGTTTACTTAGGTATTATAGCACGGGTCCCACCGTGAGCAGCGTGACTGCGCTATTATACCCTCACTTCCTGCTGGCCCTTGAAATATTGCAGTCTTGCCGATGGAAGCCACAACACCCTATTAAAAATTAAATCCCCATGGACAGACCGGCAACATACAGGGTACGTTGCTGGTCCTTAAGGGGTTAAAAGGACATAAAAATTAGGAGTATAGTAAACACTAAACAGATTTTTTATAAAATGTTTAATTATGTGTATAAAAAACCCCCACAAAGCTTTGCAATATTCTTTTATAGTCAAATAATTATAAGCTCTAAGTCATTAGAGCATTTTATTTCAAGACAAGCGACCCTGTACCTCTAAGTACATGGGTAAAACACATAGTTAAAGTACTGCTCAGGACATGCAGAGCACTGCTGGCTCTGAGAACTGTATTAGTCTTGCAGCGTTGTATCTTCAGGAAGACCAAGCTGGATAGTTGTCTGTTCCGGCAGTAATTACTGCATTCATCTCAAAAGAACAGTGAGCCCAAAATAGTGTAATAAGTCAACTTCTTTTATTGGAAACACCAGCAAAACAGCAGGATATGCAGCTTGTATACATATATATATATACGCGTTTCGGCAAAAAAGATAATTTATGCAAGTGGTGAGAGTTCACAATACATTACTCATGGGAATGACTCTTCTATAACATTAGGAGAAAGCAAAGATTCCCTAGAAAACCCCTCACGCTTCCTCCCACATGTACCGTAGTATAACGTATTGCCAAGCATAGTGAGGTAAGAAAAAAGCAATAAAAGGAGCAAAGAAAAAAAAGATGTGTTAAAGAAAATATTAAACCCAAAAACAAAGGGTGGGGTCTTGTGGACTCTCACCATCATGAAATAATTTAATTTATCAGGTAAGCAAAATAGATGTTTTCTTTCATACAGGTGGTGAGAGTCCACAATCCATTACTCCTGGGAACTAATTTCTAATCTGTGGAGTCCACGATTAATTACATAAAGGGAGGGATTTAAAAACACATTTGTTCACTGAGAAATTAAATCCACAACCAATAAAGGATTTTACGCACCTTAACCCGATGTGCACATAGTCAAGAACATATGTTCATTAACCTGATGTGCTGTTGGCATTCAGCATTGGACAAGCAGTTCTAGTGAACTGCTTGTGCAATGCGCCCGCCACAGATTTGCGGCCAATCAGCCGCTAGCAGGGGGTGTTTATCAACCCAATCGTATTTGATCGGGTTGATTGCTGTATGCCACTCAGAGGCGGCGGATTCAGTTAAGGAGCAGCGGTCTTAAGACTGAAATTGGCCCCATTCGGGGCATAGTAAATCGGCCCCTAAGAGTGACAATAACTAAAACAGACTAAAGACACTTGCACTAGCCCAACAAGCAACAACGCCTGATGAAAATTAAAACTAAGTATGCCAAAAATGCAGACCTGCGCAAAACAGCAAGGGGAGTAATGAAAAGGATTCTGTCCCAGGGCCACATATATTAGCATATATATATACATATAAACCATACGTGCCGATGACATAACTGTTAAGTGTCTAAATGTTAAAAAAAATTATATTTACCAATAGACACTCGTCCACCAGTAAATAAGCAGCAGACAAACCAGTACTGAAACATATTAACAGAGGTTTATGAAAAAGGAGTATTTTGTAGATCTATGGAGGGAGGTAAAAGACAAGTCCCTGCGACCAATTATGGAAGGTTTATGAAAAATGTCCCCCTGACAAGCAATGTACTCTGAGGGAAAACTGGAACACAATATAGACTGAAAACCCCTCTCTGAAATGCATATCTTCATTCTTTGAACACCTCTAGTGGAGGCAAAGTAAAGTGAGGTGGGAGGGGTTTTATAGTGCTCTTGCGGTTTAGCAATCTTCGCCTCCTCCTAGTGGTAAGGAAGAGTAATTCCCAGGAGTAATGGATCATGCACTCTCACCACCTGTATGAAAGAAATATTGCCATTATCAATAGCAAATGATTGATAACAAGCATATAAAACCAGTACTGAAAAATATAAGCAGAGGTAATGGTAGTGGAGTATAATGACGATCTATAAAGGGAGGTGGCAGATGAATCCCCACGACCGAATTTACAGAAAGGCTTAGTATAGATTTCCCATAGGTGAAAACCTGGCATCATTAGGCAAATACTCCCTCACATCCCTCAGACAAACACTGTACTTTGAGAGGAATTGGGCTTCAAAATGCTTAGAAGCGCCTTTCACTGAAGAAATCAAGCACGACTTGCTTCACCATCCTCCAACAAAGGCAAAGTTTGTAAAACTGAGGTATGAGTGAGGTGGGAGGTGTATTTATAGGCATTTTAAGTTTGGGAAACTTTGCCCCCTCCTGGTAGAAATGTATATCCCATATGTCACTAGCTCATGGACTCTTGCCACTTACATGAAAGAAATGAGATGTGCTAATTAAGTCTAGAATACATCTATATATAGTGACCAAGCCCTGCCTACCTGTTTCATGTGACACCCATTGCACAGGTGTCTGGAAACAATTCATAATTGTATGCCCATTGGTTGTTTTAGAGACGTGATTTAAAAACGTACCTGTTTGACGACTTTCAACAATGACTACTCATTTCAAAACTACAAAAAAATCAATTATCTCATTGGTCAATATCTAATTTGTGAATTGTGTTTTTATTGTTTGATATCGAAAGTCAAATAATATGACTTTAATAAGATTTTTTCTACCTTAATTCTGATTGGCTAATAGAATTCTATCAGCCAATCGGAATATAAGGGACGCCATCTTGGATGACGTCACTTAAAGGAACCTTCATTCGTCGGGTAGTCGTCGGAAGAAGAGGATGCTCCGCGCCGTATGTCTTGAAGATGGAGCCACTCCGCGTCGGATGGATGAAGATAGAAGATGCCGTCTGGATGAAGACTTCTGCCCGTCTGGAGGACCACTTCGCCCGGCATGGATGAAGACTTCTGCCGCTTCCTTGAGGGGGGTCTTCAGAACTGTAAGTCGATCTTCAGGGGGTTAGTGTTAGTTTTTTTTTTAAGGGTATATTGGGTGGGTTTTATTTTTTAGATTAGGGTTTGGGCCGCAAAAGAGCTAACTGCCCTTTTAAGGGCAATGCCCATCCAAATGCCCTTTTCATGGCAATGGGAAGCTTAGGTTTTTTTAGATAGTATTTTATTTGGGGGGGTTGGTTGTGTGGGTGGTGGGTTTTACTGTTGGGGGGGTTGTTTGTATTTTTTTACAAGTAAAAGAGCTGATTACTTTGGGGTAATGCCCCGCAAAAGGCCCTTTTAAGGGCTATTGGTAGTTTAGTTTAGGCTAGGTTTTTTTTTTTTTTTTTGGGGTGCTTTTTTATTTTGATAGGGCTATTAGATTAGGTGTAATTAGTTTAAATATCTTGTAATTTGTTTATTATTTTCTGTAATTTAGTGTTTTGTTTTTTTTGTACTTTAGCTAATTTAATTTAATTTATTTAATTGTTGTTAATTTAGTTAATTTATTTAATTATAGTGTAGTGTTAGGTGTTATTGTAACTTAGGTTAGGTTTTATTTTACAGGTACTTTTGTATTTATTTTAGCTAGGTAGTTATTAAATAGTTAATAACTATTTAATAACTATTCTACCTAGTTAAAATAAATACAAACTTGCCTGTAATATAAAAATAAAACCTAAGCTAGCTACAATGTAACTATTAGTTATATTGTAGCTAGCTTAGGGTTTATTTTACAGGTAAGTATTTAGTTTTAAAAAGGAATTATTTAGGTAATAATATTAATATTTATTTAGATTTATTGTAATTATATTTGTTAGGGGGTGTTAGGGGTTAATACATTTAGCATAGTGGCGGGGGTGTTGGTGGCAGCAGATTAGGGTTTACTAAATTTAGGTAGGTGGCTGCAATGTTAGGGACGGCTTATTAGGGGTTAATATGTTTATTATAGTGGAGGCGACGTTTGGGGCAGCAGATTAGGGGTTAATAAATGTAGATAGGTTGCAGCGACATTGGAGGTGGCAGATTAGGGGTTAATAAATATAATGTAGGTGTCGGCGATGTTGGGGGCAGCAGATTAGGGGTTCATAACTATAATGTAGGTGGCAGCGGTGTCCGGAGCGGCAGATTAGGGGTTAATAAATATAATGCAGGTGTCGGCAATGTCGGGGGTGGCAGATTAGGGTTAATGAGTGTAAGATTAGGGGTGTTTAGACTCGGGGTTCATGTTAGTTTGTTAGGTGTAGACATAAATTTTCTTTCCCCATAGGAATCAATGGGGCTGCGTTAGGGAGCTTTACGCTGCTTTTTTGCAGGTGTTAGACTTTTTCTCAGCCGGCTCTCCCAGTTGATTCCTATGGGGAAATCGTGCACGAGCACGTACAACCAGCTCACCGCTGACTTAAGCAGCGCTGGTATTGGAGTGCGGTGTCTTTTAACACCGGGTTTGTAAAAACACGTAATACCAGCGCTGCAGGAAAGTGAGCGGTGAGAGAAAACTGCTCGTTAGCACCGCACAGCTCAAAACGAAAAACTCGTAATCTAGCCGATTGTATATTATATTATATTACATTGTTTACTGTCCCTTTAAAAATTTATCATAATCTTCAAATGACTGAACAATTCAATTCTTTAATCCTACAGGGTGAATTGGACACATGATAATGTGCCTTAAAAAAAGGAATCCAGAGCCATATTTGCACCTTTTTTTTTGCAATTCTGCAGTCTACCCTCCTGAATATTTAATCTCCTGTGTCTAATTTTGCACAGTCACTGCTATCTGTGTAAGTCCTTTTAAAGCAACAATTAGAGAAATCAATAGGACTTAGCCGAGTTATCAACAATTCTGAAGACACTCCGGTGGTTAAATAGCAGTCGACTGAAAAAGAACGCAGTGTTTAACATCTTGGTTTCTAGCTTGATCGCCAGAGAAAATGTTATAAAACTTTACGAGGGTCTATTTGTCACCAGCGTAGGAATATTATGAAGCTGGAAAAAATACCCCAAGGAAATGAAATTGAAGATAGAAGGACAGGCTGTGAATCTCAGCTCTGCAATTTGTGCTAACATTTTAAGAGATTCCCATTAACATTACAGGGCGCTGCTAAATATTCATGCAATTTAAATATTCTCTGATGTGCCAAGCGCAAAGGATGGAGAATTAGGAGCTATATATATAAAGGGATATGTAAATACAGAGAGAATGCAGTACTTGCTGCACTGTAGTGATATATGGGATGCACAGGTGCTGCCATAATTAAAATAATTTGCATGACATACAATCCCACCTGAAATTACAAATTTAATGTAGCTTACCCTGCTGCTGCTGTCAGTGGAATGATATTTCAGACATTTCTGGTATATGTTTTATCATCAAGGACATTATTAGCTACACACTAGGTAAAGGAATGTATTATTTGGTTACATTTTAGATTTGGGTTAGTTAGACAGTGGAAACAACTTTGCTTCATTGCTTCTCTTGGTATCCTTAGTTGAAAAGCATACTTAGGTAGGCTCTGGTGCTAGGTAATTGGTGGCTGAATATATATACCTCTTCATTGGCTTACCAATATGTTTAGCTAGCTCACAGTAGTGTATTGCTGCTCCTTTAAGAAAGGATACCAAGAAAATGAAGCAAAATTCATTGTAGAAGTAAATGGGAAAAGTCTCCCTAATTGAACACAGCAAAGGAACTTCAAGAAATGTTTAAAGAAAAAATAAAATCACAGTTTTAAGTGCATTCAAAACATGTATTTTGTATACGGATCTTTTTGTTATGCAGTAAATCATTTCTGATAAATAAAAAAATGAATGGGGCGCCCCTTTAAGGATTTATTTCTGTGATAACACAAGAGGAATAACATTGTTAGATGGTTGACAAGCAACATGAGATTAATACATTTTATCTTAGATTTTATTTGTGAGAAATATGGTTCTGTGGCTATTTTCAGAACCTGAATTGCCTGACTGGCTGCTGGCTGAGATACTTTTTAACAGTATAACAATTCTTCATGAGAATGAACCAAAGTTTTGTTCTTTAGACATATTAAAACAATATGAAACATTGCTGCACGAAAAACATATTTATTCACACTGAACCACGTCCCTTACATGTCACCAGAACTCCACCCCAGCCTGTGTTTGGGTGATAGTCACAGCTTTATCCTGACATCCCTCCTGACACTACGTATCTACTTTTAAAGCCCTGATCTGTATACGAGAAACCTTGGACTACCTACACTTTCTGATCACTTGCTGCCATAGCTGTTCTGTTATTTCAAAACGATATCATCCAGACTCTGCTCTGAGCTTCCCAGCCACGAAATGTTAAAGGGACATAAAAGTGCAAAAAGATAATGCATTTTATTATTGCACTGTTACTTGCATTTAACAGAGCTCCCAACTGTACAGCATATTATACCTTGAGGGCAAATTTTCTGTTTCCAGACTGAAACTAGGTACTACGCCAGTTCTACCCAATGCCCACCTAACTATTCACATGACACAACAAACCCTAAACACTGCACACCCTTATTCATATAATGGCTCCACTCACAAGTGCCCCAGCGTTTATCTCATCTCCATGACAAAATATGCATTGTCATGTACATGGTAGATCAATTAAATCTTTTCTATTGGATGATAAGGGATTGACTGATTTGCAATCAACCAATCGGGATTAAGTGGTACCCTTTATATTGGGGTTCCGCGCTTCCTGGGATTCAGTGTGTGGCGGATTCTCCAAAAGAGAACAGAAGAAAAGAAGATGTGAAGCAGAGGCGGCAAAAGAAGCCGCCAAAGTCCGCCTCTGCCACCGTGAAGATGGGGCCCGGCGCCTGGATTAAGATGGGGCCCGGCGTGATGAAGATTGTGGAGTGGAGATGGCAGAATAGGCTGCCGGAGTCCGCCTCCGCAGCCATTAAGATGGGTCCCCGGAGACATGGATTAAGATGGGCCCACGACGGATCAAGAGGAGCCGGAGTCCCCATCAGATGTGAGTAACACTTTTGGTGTTAGGGTTTTTTTGTTTTTTTTTAGAATAGGCTTTGTTATTTTTAATTTTATTTCTTAGCCTAGGTTTTTATAGTTAGATTTTTTTTTTGGGGGGGGGGTTACTTTAATGTACGTAGGGGTTTTTGTAACTTTTTTTTATTTTTTTCTGCAAAAGAGCTGAGGGAAATGCCTTCTAAAAGGCCCTATTGTAATTTATTTTAGAGTTAAGGTTTAAAGTTTATTTTATTTTATGGGGCATGTAGTTTAGTGTTAGGTATAATGTTTTTTTTCTTTTGGATAATGTATTTTTTTTTTTTTTTGTAGCTTAGATTTTTATTTTTAATTAACATACGGCCAGATTATGAATTTTGCGTTATGAGTGTCTCGGTACTAATTTGCAAGTTATTTCCACCGCTCACCTCCCTATAGCGCTGCTATTACAGGTTTGCAAAAACCTGGTGTTAGCCGGCAATATGGCAGCGTTGAGCTCCATACCGCACACAAATACCAGCGCTGCTTTGAGCTGGTTTTACGTGCTCGTGCACGATTTCCCCATAGACATCAATGGGGAGAGCCGGCTAAAAAAAGGCCTAACACCTGCAACAAAGGAGCGTAAAGCTCCGTAACGCAGCCCCATTGATTCCTATGGGGAAAGAAAAGTTATATTTACACCTAACACCCCTACATAAACCCCGAGTCTAAACACCCCTAATCTGCCGCGCCCGACATTGCCGACACCTACATTATACTTATTAACCCCTAATCTGCCGCCCCCGACATCGCCGAAAATAAACACTAAATTACACAAAATAAAAAAGAAATGATCAAATATTTAAACTAATTACACCTAATCTAAAAGCCCTATCAAAATAAAAAAGCCCCCGCAAAATAAAAAAAAAACCCTAGCCTAAACTAGAAAAAAACATAATTTATGCTTACCTGATAAATTCCTTTCTTCTGTTGTGTGATCAGTCCACGGGTCATCATTACTTCTGGGATATAACTCCTCCCCAACAGGAAATGCAAGAGGATTCACCCAGCAGAGCTGCATATAGCTCCTCCCCCCTACGTCACTCCCAGTCATTCGACCAAGAATCAACGAGAAAGGAGAAACCAAGGGTGAAGTGGTGACTGGAGTATAATTTAAAAAATATTTACCTGCCTTAAAAAACAGGGCGGGCCGTGGACTGATCACACAACAGAAGAAAGGAATTTATCAGGTAAGCATAAATTATGTTTTCTTCTGTTATGTGTGATCAGTCCACGGGTCATCATTACTTCTGGGATACCAATACCAAAGCAAAAGTACACGGATGACGGGAGGGATAGGCAGGCTCATTATACAGAAGGAACCACTGCCTGAAGAACCTTTCTCCCAAAAATAGCCTCCGAAGAAGCAAAAGTGTCAAATTTGTAACATTTGGAAAAAGTATGAAGCGAAGACCAAGTTGCAGCCTTGCAAATCTGTTCAACAGAGGCCTCATTCTTAAAGGCCCAAGTGGAAGCCACAGCTCTAGTAGAATGAGCTGTAATTCTTTCAGGAGGCTGCTGTCCAGCAGTCTCATAGGCTAAACGAATTATGCTACGAAGCCAGAAGGAGAGAGAGGTAGCCGAAGCCTTATGACCTCTCCTCTGACCAGAGTACACGACAAACAGGGAAGACGTTTGTCGAAAATCCTTAGTTGCCTGCAAGTAGAACTTGAGGGCACGAACTACATCCAGATTGTGTAGAAGACGTTCCTTCTTTGAAGAAGGATTCGGGCACAGGGAAGGAACCACGATCTCTTGATTGATGTTCCTGTTAGTTACTACCTTAGGTAAGAACCCAGGTTTAGTACGCAGAACTACCTTATCTGAATGAAAAATCAAATAAGGAGAATCACAATGTAAAGCTGATAACTCAGAGACTCTCCGAGCCGAAGAAATAGCCATTAAAAATAACACTTTCCAAGATAACAACTTTATATCAACGGAATGAAGGGGTTCAAACGGAACTCCTTGTAGAACGTTAAGAACAAGGTTTAAACTCCATGGCGGAGCAACAGTTTTAAACACAGGCTTGATTCTAGCTAAAGCCTGACAAAAAGCCTGGACGTCTGGATTTTCTGGCAGACGCCTGTGCAACAAGATGGACAGAGCTGAGATCTGTCCCTTTAATGAACTAGCCGATAAACCCTTTTCTAAACCTTCTTGTAGAAAGGACAATATCCTAGGAATCCTAACCTTACTCCAGGAGTAACCTTTGGATTCGCACCAGTATAGGTATTTACGCCATATCTTATGGTAAATCCTTCTGGTAACAGGCTTCCTAGCCTGTATCAGGGTATCGATAACCGACTCAGAAAAACCACGTTTTGATAAAATCAAGCGTTCAATTTCCAAGCAGTCAGCTTCAGAAAAGTTAGATTTTGATGTTTGAATGGACCCTGTATCAGAAGGTCCTGTCTTAGAGGTAGAGACCAAGACGGACAGGATGACATGTCCACTAGATCTGCATACCAAGTCCTGCGTGGCCATGCAGGCGCTATTAGAATCACTGATGCTCTCTCCTGTTTGATTTTGGCAATCAATCGAGGAAGCAGCGGGAAGGGTGGAAACACATAAGCCATCCCGAAGTTCCAAGGTGCTGTCAAAGCATCTATCAGAACCGCTCCCGGATCCCTGGATCTGGACCCGTAGCGAGGAAGTTTGGCGTTCTGGCGAGACGCCATGAGATCTATCTCTGGTTTGCCCCAACGTCGAAGTATTTGGGCAAAGACCTCCGGATGAAGTTCCCACTCCCCCGGATGAAAAGTCTGGCGACTCAAGAAATCCGCCTCCCAGTTCTCCACTCCCGGGATGTGGATTGCTGACAGGTGGCAAGAGTGAGACTCTGCCCAGCGAATTATCTTTGATACTTCCATCATTGCTAGGGAGCTTCTTGTCCCTCCTTGATGGTTGATGTACGCTACAGTCGTGATGTTGTCCGACTGAAACCTGATGAACCCCCGAGTTTTTAACTGGGGCCAAGCCAGAAGGGCATTGAGAACTGCTCTCAATTCCAGAATGTTTATTGGTAGGAGACTTTCCTCCTGACTCCATTGTCCCTGAGCCTTCAGAGAATTCCAGACAGCGCCCCAACCTAGTAGGCTGGCGTCTGTTGTTACAATTGTCCAGTCCGGCCTGCTGAATGGCATCCCCCTGGACAGATGTGGCCGAGAAAGCCACCATAGAAGAGAGTTTCTGGTTTCTTGATCCAGATTCAGAGTAGGGGACAAGTCTGAGTAATCCCCATTCCACTGACTCAGCATGCACAATTGCAGCGGTCTGAGATGTAGACGTGCAAAGGGTACTATGTCCATTGCTGCTACCATTAAGCCGATCACCTCCATGCATTGAGCTACTGACGGGAGTTGAATGGAATGAAGGACACAGCATGCATTTAGAAGCTTTGTTAATCTGTCTTCTGTCAGATAAATCTTCATTTCCACAGAATCTATAAGAGTCCCCAAGAATGGAACTCTTGTGAGAGGAAAAAGAGAACTCTTCTTTTCGTTCACTTTCCATCCATGCGACCTTAGAAATGCCAGAACTAACTCTGTATGAGACTTGGCAGTTTGAAAGCTTGAAGCTTGTATCAGAATGTCGTCTAGGTACGGAGCTACCGAAATTCCTCGCGGTCTTAGTACCGCCAGAAGGGCACCCAGAACCTTTGTGAAGATTCTTGGAGCCGTAGCCAATCCGAATGGAAGAGCTACAAACTGGTAATGCCTGTCTAAGAAGGCAAACCTTAGATACCGGTAATGATCTTTGTGAATCGGTATGTGAAGGTAAGCATCCTTTAAATCCACTGTGGTCATGTACTGACCCTTTTGGATCATGGGTAAGATTGTCCGAATAGTTTCCATTTTGAACGATGGAACTCTTAGGAATTTGTTTAGGATCTTTAAATCCAAGATTGGCCTGAAAGTTCCCTCTTTTTTGGGAACCACAAACAGGTTTGAGTAAAACCCTTGTCCTTGTTCCGACCGCGGAACCGGATGGATCACTCCCATTAATAACAGATCTTGTACACAGCGTAGAAACGCTTCTTTCTTTATCTGGTTTGTTGACAACCTTGACAGATGAAATCTCCCTCTTGGGGGAGAGAATTTGAAGTCTAGAAGGTAACCCTGAGATATGATCTCTAGCGCCCAGGGATCCTGAACATCTCTTGCCCAAGCCTGGGCGAAGAGAGAGAGTCTGCCCCCTACTAGATCCGGTCCCGGATCGGGGGCCCTCGATTCATGCTGTCTTAGGGGCAGCAGCAGGTTTCCTGGCCTGCTTGCCCTTGTTCCAGGACTGGTTAGGTTTCCAGCCTTGTCTGTAACGAGCAACGGCTCCTTCCTGTTTTGGTGCAGTGGAAGTTGGTGCTGCTCCTGCTTTGAAATTCCGAAAGGGACGAAAATTAGACTGTCTAGCCTTAGCTTTGGCTTTGTCTTGAGGCAGGGCGTGGCCCTTACCTCCTGTAATGTCAGCGATAATTTCTTTCAAACCGGGCCCAAATAAAGTTTGGCCTTTGAAAGGTATATTAAGTAATTTGGACTTAGAAGTTACATCAGCTGACCAGGATTTTAGCCACAGCGCCCTACGTGCCTGAATGGCGAATCCTGAGTTCTTAGCCGTAAGTTTGGTTAAATGTACTACGGCCTCCGAAATGAATGAATTAGCTAGTTTAAGGACTCTAAGCCTGTCCGTAATGTCGTCCAGCGTAGCTGAACTAAGGTTCTCTTCCAGAGACTCCATCCAAAATGCTGCCGCAGCCGTAATCGGCGCGATGCATGCAAGGGGTTGCAATATAAAACCTTGTTGAACAAACATTTTCTTAAGGTAACCCTCTAATTTTTTATCCATTGGATCTGAAAAAGCACAGCTATCCTCCACCGGGATAGTGGTACGCTTAGCTAAAGTAGAAACTGCTCCCTCCACCTTAGGGACCGTTTGCCATAAGTCCCGTGTGGTGGCGTCTATTGGAAACATCTTTCTAAATATTGGAGGGGGTGAGAACGGCACACCGGGTCTATCCCACTCCTTAGTAACAATTTCAGTTAGTCTCTTAGGTATAGGAAAAACGTCAGTACTCGCCGGTACCGCAAAGTATTTATCCAACCTACACAATTTCTCTGGTATTGCAACAGTGTTACAATCATTAAGAGCCGCTAAAACCTCCCCTAGTAATACACGGAGGTTCTCCAATTTAAATTTAAAATTTGAAATATCTGAATCCAATCTGTTTGGATCAGAACCGTCACCCACAGAATGAAGCTCTCCGTCCTCATGCTCTGCAAGCTGTGACGCAGTATCAGACATGGCTCTAGTATTATCAGCGCACTCTGTTCTCACCCCAGAGTGATCACGCTTGCCCCTTAGTTCTGGTAATTTAGCCAAAACTTCAGTCATAACAGTAGCCATATCTTGTAATGTTATCTGTAATGGCCGCCCAGATGTACTAGGCGTCACAATATCACGCACCTCCCGGGCGGGAGATGCAGGTACTGACACGTGAGGCGAGTTAGTCGGCATAACTCTCCCCTCGCTGTTTGGTGAAATTTGTTCAATTTGTACAGATTGGCTTTTATTTAAAGTAGCATCAATACAGTTAGTACATAAATTTCTATTGGGCTCCACCTTGGCATTGGAACAAATGACACAGGTATCTTCCTCTGAATCAGACATGTTTAACACACTAGCAAATAAACTAGCAACTTGGTTACAATCTTATTTAACAAAAACGTACTGTGCCTCAAAGAAGCACTAAACGATTAACTGACAGTTGAAATAATGAACTGAAAAAAACTGTTAAAGCATCAATCCTGAAAACAACACAACTTTTAGCAAAGGTTTGTTCCCATTAGTAAAGTAACAATAATTAATTTTGAAACGTAAAAATTACAGAGCAACGTTTTTAATCACAGTCAATATATAAGTCTCACAGCTCTGCTGAGAGAATCTACCTCCCTTCAAAGAAGTTTGAAGACCCCTGAGTTCTGTTAGAGATGAACCGGATCATGCAGGAAATACAAGAGTAACTGACTGGAAATTTTTGATGCGTAGCAAAGAGCGCCAAAAACGGCCCCTCCCCCTCACACACAGCAGTGAGTGAGAAACGAAACTGTCACAATTAAAACAAGCAACTGCCAAGTGGAAAAATAATGCCCAAACATTTATTCACTCAGTACCTCAGAAAATGCAAACGATTCTACATTCCAGCAAAAACGTTTAACATAATAAATACCTATTAAAAGGTTTAATATACTTTTTACAGAGTAATTCCAGTGAAGTACCATTCCCAGAATACTGAAGTGTAGAGTATACATACATGTCATTATAACGGTATGGCAGGATTTTCTCATCAATTCCATTCAGAAAATAAAAACTGCTACATACCTCAATGCAGATTCATCTGCCCGCTGTCCCCTGATCTGAAGCTTTTACCTCCCTCAGATGGCCGAGAAACAGCAATATGATCTTAACTACTCCGGTTAAAATCATAGTAAAAACTCTGGTAGATTCTTCTTCAAACTCTGCCAGAGAGGCAATAACACGCTCCGGTGCTATTGTAAAATAACAAACTTTTGATTGAAGTTATAAAAACTAAGTATAATCACCATAGTCCTCTCACACATCCTATCTAGTCGTTGGGTGCAAGAGAATGACTGGGAGTGACGTAGGGGGGAGGAGCTATATGCAGCTCTGCTGGGTGAATCCTCTTGCATTTCCTGTTGGGGAGGAGTTATATCCCAGAAGTAATGATGACCCGTGGACTGATCACACATAACAGAAGAAAGGGCCTTTAGCGGCATTGCCACAAAGAAATCAGCTCTTTTACCTGTAAAAAAAAATACAAACAACCCCCCAACAGTAAAACCCATCACCCACACAACCAACCCCCCCAAATAAAATCCTATCTAAAAAACCTAAGCTCCCCATTGCCCTGAAAGGGGCATTTGGATGGGCATTGCCCTTAAAAGGGCATTTAGCTATTTTTCTTTGCCCAAACCCTAATCTAAAAATAAAACCCACCCAATAAACCCTTAAACAAACCTAACACTAACCCCCGAAGATCCACTTACAGATTTTGAAGACCGGACATCCATCCTCATCAAGCCGGGAGAAGTCTTCATCCAAGCGGGCAGAAGTCCTCAACAAAGCCGGGAGAAGTCTTCATCCAAGCGGCAAGAAGTGATCCTCCAGGCGGGCAGAAGTCTTCATCCAGACGGCATCTTCTATCTTCATCCTTCCGACGCGGAGCGGCTCCATCTTCAAGACATCTGGCGAGGAGCATCCTCTTCTGTTGACAGCTACTGAAGAATGAAGGTTCCTTTCAGATACGACATCCAAGATGGCGTACCTTGAATTCCGATTGGCTGATAGAATCAGCCAATCAGAATTAAAGGTGAAAAAATCCTATTAGCTGATGCAATCAGCCAATAGGATTGAGCTTCAATCCTAACGGCTGATCCAATCAGCCAATAGGATTAAATTTGCATTCTATTGGCTGTTCTCCCGGCATGATGAGGATGGATGTCCGGTCTTCAAAAAAAGTAAGTGGATCTTCGGGGGTTAGTGTTAGGTTTTTTTAAGGGTTTATTGGGTGGGTTTTATTTTTATCTTAGGGTTTGGGCAAAGAAAAAGAGCTAAATGCCCTTTTAAGGGCAATACCCATCCAAATGCCCTTTTCAGGGCAATGGGGAGCTTAGGTTTTTTAGATAGGATTTTATTTGGGGGGGTTGGTTGTGTGGGTGGTGGGTTTTACTGTTGGGAGGTTGTTTGTATTTTTTTTTACAGGTAAAAGAGCTGATTTCTTTGGGGCAATGCCTAGCAAAAGGCCATTTTAAGGGCTATTGGCAGTTTAGTTTAGGCTAGGGTTTTTTGTTTTATTTTGGAGGGGGCTTTTTAATTTTGATAGGGCTATTAGATTAGGTGTAATTAGTTTAAATATTTCATAATTTCTTTTTTATTTTGTGTAATTTAGTGGGGTTTTTTTTGTAATTTAGTTAATTGTATTTAATTAATGTAATTGATTTAATTGTAGTGTAATGTTAGGTGTTAGTGTAAGACAGGTTAGGTTTTATTTTACAGGTACATTTTTATTTATTTTAACTAGGTAGCTAGTAAATAGTTAATAACTATTTACTAACTAGTCTACCTAAATATATAATATAATATATATATATTATATATATATATATATATATATATATATATATATATATATATGTATGTATATATATATATATATATATATATATATATGTAAAGCAAGAAAAAATCACCAGCGCTCTAGAAGGAACACTGGTATAGGTAGCCCGGCACCTAAGGTGCAAATAGGTGTGATAAATTACCAGTATTGGTAGTAGTGTTGGTAATTGCCACAACTACAATAAAATGATAGTGTGTATGGGAGTGCAGCAAGAAGTGGAGATAATAAGTGTACCCCTGACACTGTAATGAATGGTAATGAAAGAGAAAAATCAAAATACTTCTGCGCAGCTACAAACAATTTGTATACATGTTAAGTCCAATATAATAGAGGAATGAGTAATTGTCAGTTGAGATGAGTCTTTATGGACAAAATATATATATGAATGGTATATATTTTGAATTAATATGCAGTAAATCCCAGGCAAAAAGGAATGTATAGATATCTTCTTACCGGAAGGTACCTCAATCATATGAGGTAATGTGTAGTCATATGATATAGGTGGGGGTCTGTGGTCCGCCGCTGTCTGTGTTTGTTCTTTCCGTGCAGCCTTGTGTATGGTAGTCCTGGTTAAGGAACTTCCTGAGTCTGGTGCTTCGATAGATCTTGGCGATATGGTAGTTGTCTTATCCCAGGGTCTTTCCCAGTTGTCTCACAGGTAGAGGTGGAGGAAAGAAAACAAAGCAGACATAGCGTAATCCAGTAAAAGTAAAGCAATTTATTTACATTAAAATCATAAGAATTGCACTCACATGTAATAACCTCAATCGTGTATGAGGTAAGTATAGGCACATAAACAGTAAAGGTGTTGAATGGGTGGTAAATGCTGTCACCACTGAAGATAAGGTATTGCAGTGATAATGTCTCTAATGTGGCTGTAAAAACAGACTTCCAATCCTTTTAAAACCCCTTAAAAAACCCTCTAGATCGTCTGCAGCAGGTCAGAGTATGGTTTCCAGCAGGGAAAAGTCTGTCGTTTGAATAGCAGAAAATAGTGTTCTAATCACGATAGTTTGTCCTGAATATATATATAAACAGTCTGTGTCAAGTGCACTAACTATTCCAATTAACAACCACCGGGGTGCTGCCTATTGAAGTATATAAACAATGTTTCCATCCATCCAAGAATAGACGCTGCACTCACCGGATTTCGAAAGTTAAAACGTCACTTTATTAGATTTGCATCAAAAAGACATCATCCCCAAACGTTTCGATACAGATCAGGTACCTTTGTCAATGGGACACCACAGTGATAGAGATGAATACGATACAATAGGGCTTACAAAGAATAGTAATTTAAATATTGAATTAAAAAGACAGTAAAGAAAATGTATAGTAAAATCGCATTAAAAATTGTAGGAACATTGTTCTGCAAAACTCCTAGTTTATAGACAAATTAACATTCATATTAAAATTACGCAGGAAAAAAAAGCTATTCCATGCTAAGTTGCCAGGTGTCCAGTATTAAACCAGACAGTCCAGTATTTTAGCAGGCTGTCCAGTAAAATCTATAAAAAATAGAGAACACTTAAATCCCCTACGTGTGAGCCAAGTCTATAATATCTCTATTTATTACAACTATGGCCCAAAAAGAAGGAACTGTACATGTTCTGTTATATGTGCAGCCATGGGGGTGTTAAATCATTGCTGTGTGTGTGTGTGCTCCTGGCAGTCAGAGGGGTCAAATCACTACTGTCTATGTGTTACTGGCAACCAAGGAGATAAAATGACTCAGTTGTGAAAAATATAAATAGTGGTATCAGGGGTAGGGGTTTGGGGGGACATTATGTGACCCCTACATACCACCAGTGCCAGGTCACTTATAAGTTGTTCTGTATTTTTATGGAAAGCAGCTGACAACCCTATTCAGACAGTAGAAATGTGTAACTACACTGCAGATGCTGTGATATAAGTACAAGATGAATATCGTATGGTTTTCCTTGTTGTAAAATGAGTTTCAGCATCTGTTAGTAGGCCAGGTCTGTATTATTCATTAAATAATATTCTCCCTGCAGATCTGGCAGTTTTTTCTTGCAAACGGAGAAATGGCGAGATTGTGTCAAAATAGGCAAAACCCTTATTAACTTAAAGGGATATGAAACCCAAAAAATGTATTTTGTGATTTAGACAGAGTATACAATTTAAAAAAAAGTTTCCAATTATATATATTATCAAAATTGCTTTGTTCCCATGGTATTTCTTTGTTGAATAGATAACTAGGTTAGTGTCTGTAGTGCTACATGGCAGGAAATAGTGCTGCCCTCTAGTGGTCCTGCTAATGGATAACATTCTTGCAAAACTGTTTCCATTTAGTGCTGCAGACATGTGCACGCTCCTGAGTTTACCTCCCTGCTTTTCAACAAAGAATTCCAAAGGAACAAATAAAATGTGATAATAGCAGTAAATTGGACAGTTTAAAACTGCATGCTCTATCTGAATCATGAAAGAAACAATTTGGGTTTCATGACCCTTTAATAGAAAAACACATGAATACAAAATTAAGGTGATTGTAAGATACTATATGCTGAAAATAGGTCAATCTGAGTAGCATTGGCTGCAGTATTTGATTATTGTAGCGTGTACCCCCTGTTAACTTCATTCTCCCCAGCTAAGTTTATCTTTCCAGTCAACTCTATTATGTTCTATGGGAGGCAAATTGCAACTCACATGGGCAGTTCCTTTTTCCCCTGTTTTTAGAGACTTCACAGTGGGCAGCAGTAATCAGATAATCGTGCCCAAGATCAGCGTAATAGAGTGATGGTCTTTAATGAGTATCCATTTAGTCTTTAAGAGAAGAAAACAGCATAAGATTAAGGATGTCTCCTCTTGAGATAGTGTACAACCGATTCACTCAGGTATATGATCTTTGAAGGGTGGTTAAGCAGATGGTGGATTATGTTTAAGAGGTGTTGATCTATAAGGAGCGATCAGAGAGAGGGTGGATTCTTTGTAAGTTGTAAGGTTGCCAGATGTCCTGTGTTCAACTGGACAATCCAGTATTTTATCAGGCTGTTCAGTAAAATATTCACAAAAATACTGAACACTTAGCTAAATGTAAATGTCAACCGTATAGAATCAAGTCCAGGGCTAGTTCCAATTGCTAGAGTGAATATATCACACACACTGGCACACTGAGAAAACCCCAGGAAGTGACCCACTCTGTAATAAGAAAGCAATAGCGCAGAATACACAGAACTGATTACTTACAGAAGATGCAGGAATACAGGGGAGCTGCGTACTGAATTCTCGGAGACAGGAAGGTGAGAGCTCGCAAAGCGGAGGACAGTAAATCCTTAAAGCAGGCAAAGGTTAGTCCAAGAGAGTGGTCAGGCAAAGCAGAGGTCAGTATCACTTTATGGCAGGCAGAGGGTAATGCAAGAGAGTGGTCAGGCAAAGCAGAGGTCAGTATCACTTTATGGCAGGCAGAGGGTAATCCAAGAAAGTGATCAGGTAAAACAGAGGTCAGTATCACTTTATGGCAGGCAGTGGGTAGTCCAAGAGAGTGGTCAGGCAAAGCAGAGGTCAGTATCACTTTATGGCAGGCAGAGGGTAATCCAAGAGAGCGGTCAGGCAAAACAGAGGTCAATAACACAATATGGCAGGCAAATGGTAACCAGGCACAAAGGAACACAGGACAAAAAGCACGTACCCAGGATACAGAATGAATCCAACAAACGGCCCAGAAGATTCGTCCCGCCGGAGATTTAAAGACCCGCCAGACGACATCAGAGCGGGTAGGCTGAGGGACCCCGTCATGTTACTAGGCAACATGACGCTATTGAGAAGAGCAGATGGATCCGGGAGACGCAGCGACGCAGCGATGATCGGATACATGACAGTAAAAAGCCTCCTATTGCTCAACGTATTACAAATATGGAGACCGAAGAAGTAAGGGGCAGGCAAAGGGGTCAAGTCACTTTTGTTTATGTGAGTTACTTTAAATCAAAGAGGTAAAACATTTTATTTGTATGTGTCTGTCAGCCAAGGGGGAATATGACTGCTCAGTTATGAAAAATATATACTGTGAGTACTAAGGTAGAGCTTGTTTTTTGGTGTTGTTTTTTTTTTTTGGGGGGGGGGGGGGCATTATGAGACCCTACCTAATAATGTGTCCAGCCACTACAGATTGTTCAGTATTTTTGTGGAGGACAACTGGAAAGCCTAGTGTTGACAATCTATGAGGAATGATCAGAGATAGTGCGGATGATCTGTAAGGGCTGCTGATTTATAAAAGGTGAACAGGGAGGAAATGGATGATCGGTAAAGGGTGATGATCGCTGAGGAGCTAATCAGGGAGAAAGCAGTTGATTTGTTCGGGGTAACGATCTGTAAAGAAGCGATAATTAAAGTTATGCAATAAAAAGGACTTTACCACTAGCGCTAAAGATATGGCTAAAAATGCACCACAGACAAAAAGGGTCCCCTATACCCTTTGAAGACAAGATTTACAAAAATTGGATAGTAAGTGGGCGCCTAATAGAAGGCAAATCTAGCACTAACTTGTACACACTAAATAGTGTGCTAATCTTGAGGAACTGGCTACTGACCTACTATTATCATACTGACTAATATATTCGGACGCTTGAATTGCCTGATTCTCCTTTTCCGGCTCACTAACTTCTGTCTGCAGAATTAGTTAGAATAAACACCAAAACAATTGTCGTCATCTAAAAATTCTACTCATTGTGAAATTGTGTGCACTTTAGCAATAATTTTTTTGCAGCATATATTTATTGTATGTATCTCTAGAAGAAACGGTTTATAAATATAACCACTTTTAACAAATAAATAATTTTTTAAGAATCAATATATCTTTTATGCATTACAAAATCAACTGATGTGGATTTTTTTAAAGTTTTAAAGGTTTAATACAGGGGTGTCCAAACTTTGCTCTCCAGAGGTTTTGGAACTACATTTTCGATGATGCTCAGCCAGCATTTTATCTAGCTGAGCATCATGGGAAATGTAGTTCCAAAACCTCTGGAGAGCAAAGTTTGGACACCCCTGGTTTAATATCTTATTAACTGATCCCTTATATATATTATTAGGTTCCTGCTAGATTTTCCTTCTATTAGGCGCCCACTTACTATCCAATTTTTGTAAAAGAAGCGATAATTGCAGATAACAAGCAGATCCTTTGAAAGGAGTGGAGAGGAGATTGATTATTACACTTGGAAATAGACATCTTTAAAGGGACACAAAAACCCCTTTTTTTCATGATTCAGATAGAACATCAACTTTAAACAACTTTTCATTTACAAAGCTGCTTCATTATCCTTTGCTGAAGGAGAAGCAATGCACTACTGGTATAAGGCAATAAGGAAATTATCTGATTTAGTGGCTGCAACCAGTATGGTAGAGAAGAAGCAACGTTTAGTGGTCAGCAGTTTTGAATAATAATTTGTAGACAAGTCAGGAGACAAGACCAGAGGTACAGTCCAGAAACAGGTATCAAAGCAGGAGGACAAATCAATAGTGTAGGTCAAGGTACTGTTCAAAAGTCATGAAGTCAGCCCATAGAACATATATCTCAGCAGGAGAGTAAAACAGAAAGTGTGGTCCAGTAACTTTGCCAAGATGGGCCAGGAATATGAACGCTTTGGTCTCCATACGAAAATAAACAAGCACTGAATAGGAGTCTGAAATGACATTTTAACACCAGAGGTAATTTCCATTTAAAAGAACATAAAAGGAGCGCTAACTAGCACACAGTACCTTTAATGAAATTCCAGGCATACATAGACAACATTCAGGGAGCTGAGCCATGCTAATCTGAGGTTATTTAGCAGGGCCATTAGCTCCTGCAGCAACAAGCTTTTCTCACAGTGGGAACATAGAAAAGATAACAAGATCTCTGTATGAGAGTTTGCTTGTTGAAAAGATGGCGCCTGTACCAAAATGTCATCCAGGTATGGCGCAACTGCAATTCCCTGAGACCTGATCACTGCCAAGAGAGCCCCCCAGAACCTTTGAGAAAATTCTGGAAGCTGTGGCAAGTCCAAACTGAAGAGCCACATAATGAAATTGTTTGTCTAGAAAGGCGAATCTCAGGAATTTGCGATGATCCCTGTGGATGGGAACATGAAGATATGCGTCCTCTAGGTCTATGGTCGTCATGAACTGACCCTCTTGGACTAAAGGAAGAATGGAACAAATGGTTTCCATTTTGAAGGACAGTACCCTAAGAAACTAGTTGAGGCACTTTAAAATGGGTCAAAATTTCCCTCTTTTTTGGGAACCACAAACAGATTTGAATAGAATCCTAGACCCTGTCCCCTTACTGGAACTGGAACAATCACTCCCAGGGAGGAAAGGTCCTGAACGCAGTTCAAGAATGCCTCTCTTTTTACCTGTTCTGCAGATAATCTTGAGAGGTGGAATCTGCCCCTGGAAGGGAAAGTTTTGAATTATATTTTGTAACCCTGAGATACTATGTCCACAGCCCAAGGATATGGGACATCTCATCTCCATGCGTGGCAAAACAGGGAAAGTCTGCCCCCCACTTGATCCGATCCCGAACAGGGGGGCTGACCCTTCATGCTGACAGACTCAGCTGAGAGTTTCTTTGATTGCTTCCCCTTATTCCAAGACTGATTGGCTTCCAAGAAGACTTGGACTGCTCCTGCTTGGAAGAGGGAGAGGAAGACTTTTGACCTTTGAAGTTACGAAAGGAACAAAATTACTTTGACGTCCTTTGAGTCTGTTCTTCTTGTCTTGCAGTAGAAAAGACCCTTTTACACCCATAATATCAGAAATTATTTCTGCCAGACCAGGTCCAAACAAGATCCTACCCTTGTAAGGAAGCGCCAGAAGCTTGGACTTAGAGGTAACATCAGCTGACCAAGATTTTAGCCACAATGCCCTGCGGGCTAGGACAGTGAAGCCAGACATCTTGGCTCCCAGTCTAATAACTTGCATGTTAGCATCAGAAATAAAGGAATTGATTAGTTTGAGAGCCTTAATCCTATCTTGTATCTCCTCCAACGGAGTCTATACTAATATTGATTCAGACAAGGCATCGCACCAATTAGATGCTGCACTTGCTACTGTGGCAATAGAAACTGCAGGTTGCCATTGAAGACCTTGATGAACATACATCTCCTTCAAATAAGCTTCCAGCTTTTTGTCCATGGGATCCTTAAAGGAGCAGCTATCCTTTATAGGGATCGTAGTTCTCTTAGGCAGAGTAGAAATAGCCCCTTCTACTTTATGCACTGTGCGCCAAGAATCTTTAAAGGAGTCAGCAACAGGAAACATCTTTTAGAATACAGGAGATGGGGAGAAAGGAATCCCTTGTTTCTCCCATTCCTGTAAAATAATCTACGTCACACGGTCTGGGACAGGAAAAACTTCCACAGAGGAAGGATCATCATAGTATTTATTAAGGTTACTAGACTTCTTAGGGTTGACAATGACAGAAGTATCAGAGTCGTCCAGAGTAGCCAATACATCCTGTAACAGTACACAAAGGTGTTTAAGCTTAAATCTGAAGTGTACTTCTTCAGTATCAGATGAAGAAATAATACTGTCCAAATCTGAGATTTCACTACCGACGTATCCTCCTCATCAGACTTATGAGGGATTACAACCTGCGTAGTAGTAGGTGGAGCAGAAACCTTACTATCTGAATGTCTAATTTTCCTCTTGTGTTTTCCCACCATAGGAAAAGAAGATAATGCCGCAGATACCGCAGAAGATACATGTGCAGCAAAATCTGCAGGCAAATAAACTCCTCCAGAAGGCTGAGAGGAACTGCAGGTCACTGTATGTGATGCCATAGAGGCTTGGGACGTTTGAGGATTAAGCTGTGGCATTGCCTGAACAGCATCATCCTGAGAGACATTGGGCTCAGACGGCAACAATTTATCTTTAAATTGAAGTGTTCTAGCTAAGCATGCAGCACAGAATTGCATAGGCAAAACAATTTGTGCCTCAAGGCATAACAAGAATTTGTCAAAGACACAGTCTTGGTCCATGTCCATAATACTACAAAAAAATCCCCAAATTGTAGAATTTTTTTAAATACACTGTCAATTTTTAATACCACAGCCACTTTGTTTATTCTTTAAAATAATAAACCAATCAGGCCCCCTACACCTCAGACAGGCTAAGGTGCCTTAGCGTAACATTTATATATAATTTGGCTGCCAGAAGTCTCTAAAATGACCTATAGTAGATCGACACTGAAGAGACAAAATCAATGATGCCGCTCCGCTCTGTGAATATCCAACAGCAGAGAGAAGTCACATGACTGGCAGAGAGAGGAAACTACGCAGCAAGTAAAAGGCGCGCATTTCCCTCTGCCTACAACATCAGAGATTAATTTACACACACACTTAAGCAGTCTGTCAGTTAGTCTGTTCTAGCTAAGCAAGCAAAGAAAACCAACTGAAAATTTTAAGTTTATACTTAAATCCATGTATAAAACATAAGCCACACACATACTAAAAAAGCATTTCAACAAAATTAGCCCAAAGAGGAAAAACGTCCCAATAAAGGGAAGATTAACCCCTAGTCGCAACATACGTAATGTGCCTGCCCACTGCCAAAGAGAATCCAGTATAAAGGATTTTAAAAATGTCCCCATCTACTGCATATGACATATTCTTCTGAAGTGCAAGGCTCAAAGACCTAGAAGACAAAAGCACTTATCTGCAGTCTAGCTGTCCGGCAGGAAGACAGCTCACAAGGCTTGAAAGGACATACTCAAAAACAAAGCAAGGACTACCTCACAACTTCCTAACTGCTTAAAAGCAACCACTACTCTACTGAAGAGATTGATGTGGACTCAACTAAACCCAAATCCTTGCTTGCAGGGAAAAGTACCTGAAAAAGGAATTCATTTCTTCAGACACCAAACTTCACTTCCTCCATTGACAGAAGCAAAGAGAATGACTGGGAGTGTCACTTAACAGCTTTGCTGTGGTGCTCTTTGCCTCCTCCTGCTGGCCAGGAGTGATATCTCCACTAGTAATTGAATGACGTTGTGGACTTTCCATATCTTAAGAAAGAAATAGAATTGAATTTAAAAGTGTCATTAAATTGCATGCTCTATCTGAATCATGCAAGTGACTTACCCTATGTCTTTAAATTTTCTAGAAATGTTTGAAATTGTATTCTTTACTTCTCCCAGCTTTATGACTTTTATATTTTCAATTTTTCATTGTACTTTTTTTATTTTTTTCTCCTCTTAACAGTAAAGAAAAGAAAGTAAACCATGACTATAGGAATACACCTGTCCAAAAAATACAAATTCTAGTTTAAATGTGATTGGAAGTTGGAACTATTCTTCAGTAGATTTTTATTTTGTTCACCATTACTGTAAATACTTATTGCAGAGTGGCTGTTTAGGGCTCGTTTTCTGTAAATCAGCCCTCTTAAGTGTTACAGAGAAGTGATTTCACATAAACCTGATGTAGCTGCGGGTAGAACATATGGTGTCTCTGCCGTGTTACACTGTTATAATGAGGAAGGAATGTGCATAGCTACACAATCGACTTTGGCTCTGGCACAGGATGGCTCAGACAAAGACTGCAGCACTTTAGCCACAGTAAGCTCGATAAACATTAGACATGATGGCAAGTCATTGTTTTTTTTCACGGGGAGCTCTGGTTACTGATGAAATGACATCATAGCTGGCACACTCACGTTTATTTTTTTAATGAATATTCCTACAGCATTTCAGTCAAATGTGGTCATTAATATTCCAACAGAGAACAATGCTCATTGTAATGTAATGAATGGCTTTGGAAATCATATTACTGCCGGCTTGTACAAATACATTCAGCCTACGGGAGAGACAAAGATGGACAATCACTCTAGCTTAGCAGAATGTCTTTATAGAGGAAACAAAGTTTTTTTTTATGAGGCTAGAAAGGATTTGCCAACTTTAAGGTAGGTTGGACAAGACAGTAAGGGACAAATACTTTAGCCTCTCCTAGTCTTTTTGTTGAATTACTGAAAAGTAAAGCAGACAGGGCAAGGAAGGGAAACGGCAGGGTAAATAAGGGGAGGATAGGCAGCCAGGGAATGAGAGGGAGATGAAGTAAGGGGTAACATACGGCTAGGGAAGGAGAGGCAGCCAGGAATGGAGTGGAGTGAGAGTGACAGCTACCACAAGGGAGGGAGAGGCAGCCAGGGCAAGAGAGGGACAGGCAGTTAGAGCAAGAAAGGGAGAGAGAAGGAAGCAGTCAAAGAAATGCAAAGAGAGGAAGCCAGGGCAAGGTTGGGAGACAGGCAGCCAGGGCAAGGTAGGGAGACAGGCAGCCAGGGCGAGGCAGCTAGGGCAAGGTAGGGAGACAGGCAGCCAGGGCAAGGTAGGGAGACAGGCAGCCAGAGCAAGGTAGGGAGACAGGCAGCCAGAGCAAGGTAGGGAGACAGGCAGCCAGAGCAAGGTAGGGAGACAGGCAGCCAGAGCAAGGTAGGGAGACAGGCAGCCAGAGCAAGGTAGGGAGACAGGCAGCCAGAGCAAGGTAGGGAGACAGGCAGCCAGAGCAAGATAGAGAGACAGGCAGCCAGAGCAAGGTAGGGAGACAGGCAGCCAGAGCAAGATAGGGAGACAGGCAGCCAGAGCAAGGTAGGGAGACAGGCAGCCAGAGCAAGGTAGGGAGACAGGCAGTCAGAACAAGGTAGGGAGACAGGCAGCCAGAGCAAGATAGAGAGACAGGCAGCCAGAGCAAGGTAGGGAGACAGGCAGCCAGAGCAAGGTAGGGAGACAGGCAGCCAGAGCAAGGTATGGAGACAGGCAGCCAGAGCACGATAGAGAGACAGGCAGCCAGATAAAGGTAGAGAAACAGCCAGCCTGAGCAAGGTAGGGAGACAGCCAGCCAGAGCAAGGTAGGGAGACAGCCAGCCAGAGCAAGATAGGGAGACAGGCAGCCAGGACAAGGTAGGGAGGCAGGCAGCCAGGACAAGGTAGGGAGACAGGCAACCAAAGCAAGATAGGTAGACAGGTAGCCAGAACAAGGTAGGGAGACAGATGGCCAGAGCAAGATAGGGAGACAGGCAGTCAGAACAAGATAGGGAGACAGGTAGCCAAGACAAGGTAGGGAGACAGGCAGCCAGGACAAGGTAGGGATACAGGCAGCCAGGACAAGGTAGGGAGACAGGCAGCCAGGACAAGGTAGGGAGACAGGCAGCCAGAGCAAGGTAGGGAGACAGGCAGCCAGAGCAAGGTAGGGAGACAGGCAGCCAGAGCAAGGTAGGGAGACAGGCAGCCAGAGCAAGATAGAGAGACAGGCAGCCAGAGCAAGGTAGGGAGACAGGCAGCCAGAGCAAGATAGGGAGACAGGCAGCCAGAGCAAGGTAGGGAGACAGGCAGCCAGAGCAAGGTAGGGAGACAGGCAGTCAGAACAAGGTAGGGAGACAGGCAGCCAGAGCAAGATAGAGAGACAGGCAGCCAGAGCAAGGTAGGGAGACAGGCAGCCAGAGCAAGGTAGGGAGACAGGCAGCCAGAGCAAGGTATGGAGACAGGCAGCCAGAGCACGATAGAGAGACAGGCAGCCAGATAAAGGTAGAGAAACAGCCAGCCTGAGCAAGGTAGGGAGACAGCCAGCCAGAGCAAGGTAGGGAGACAGCCAGCCAGAGCAAGATAGGGAGACAGGCAGCCAGGACAAGGTAGGGAGGCAGGCAGCCAGGACAAGGTAGGGAGACAGGCAACCAAAGCAAGATAGGTAGACAGGTAGCCAGAACAAGGTAGGGAGACAGATGGCCAGAGCAAGATAGGGAGACAGGCAGTCAGAACAAGATAGGGAGACAGGTAGCCAAGACAAGGTAGGGAGACAGGCAGCCAGGACAAGGTAGGGATACAGGCAGCCAGGACAAGGTAGGGAGACAGGCAGCCAGGACAAGGTAGGGAGACAGACGACCAGGACAAGGTAGGGAGACAGACAGCCAGAGCAAGGTAGGGAGACAGGCAGCCAGAGCAAGATAGGGAGACAGGTAGCCAGGGCAAGATAGGGAGACAGGCAGCCAGGGCAAGATAGGGAGACAGGCAGCCAGGGCAAGGTAGGGAGACAGCCAGCCAGGGTAAGGTAGGGAGACAGGCAGCCAGGGTAAGGTAGGGAAACAGGCAGCCAGAGCAAGGAAGGGAGACAGGCAGCCAGGGCAAGGTAGGGAGACAGCCAGCCAGAGCAAGGTAGGGAGACAGGCAGCCAGAGCAAGATAGGGAGACAGGTAGCCAGGGCAAGATAGGGAGACAGGCAGCCAGGGCAAGATTGGGAGACAGGCAGCCAGGGCAAGGTAGGGAGACAGGCAGCCAGGGCAAGGTAGGGAGACAGGCAGCCAGGGCAAGGTAGGGAGACAGGCAGCCAGAGCAAGGTAGGGAGACAGGCAGCCAGAGCAAGGTAGGGAGACAGGCAGCCAGAGCAAGATAGAGAGACAGGCAGCCAGAGCAAGGTAGGGAGACAGGCAGCCAGAGCAAGATAGGGAGACAGGCAGCCAGAGCAAGGTAGGGAGACAGGCAGCCAGGGCAAGGTAAAGAGACAGACGACCAGAGCAAGGTAGGGAGACAGTCAGCCAGGGTAAGGTAGGGAGACAGGCAGCCAGAGCAATGTAGGGAGACAGGCAGCCAGGGCAAGATAGGGAGAGAGACGACCAGAGCAAGGTAGGGAGACAGACAGCCAGAGCAAGGTAGGGAGACAGGCAGCCAGAGCAAGATAGGGAGACAGGCAGCCAGGGTAAGGTAGGGAGACAGGCAGCCAGAGCAAGGGAAGAAAGTTGACAGCCAGGGTAAGAAAGGGAAATAGACATCCAGTACAAGGGAGAGAGGCAGCTATAGAAAGGGAGGCAGCCAGGGCAAGGGATGGAGAGAGAAACAGTCACTGCTAGAGAAAGAGAGGCACAAAGGAAAAGGGAAGGGGAGAAATGCAAAGGAAGGAGAGAGAGGAAGTGAGGGAAATTGAGGGTAAGGAAAGGGAGAAAGATGCAGCAAGGGCAATGGGGGGGGTAGGCAGCCAGTGCCAGGGAACGAGAGCGAGGCAGGGAGGGCAAGGGAGAGATAGAGAGGCAGCCAGGGAAAGGGAGAGATAGAGAGAGACAGTCAGGGAGAGATAGAGAGACAGCAAGGGAGAGATAGAGAGCAAGGGAGAGAAAGAGAGCAAGGGAGAGATAGAGAGACAGCAAGGGAGAGATAGAGAGACAGCAAGGGAGAGATAGAGAGACAGCAAGGGAGAGATAGAGAGACAGCAAGGGAGAGATAGAGAGACAGCAAGGGAGAGATATAGAGACAGCAAGGGAGCGATATAGAGACAGCAAGGGAGCGATAGAGAGACAGCAAGGGAGCGATAGAGAGACAGCAAGGGTGCGATAGAGAGACAGCAAGGGAGAGATAGAGAGACAGCACGGGTGAGATAGAAAGACAGCAAGGGAGAGATAGAGAGACAGCAAGGGAGAGATAGAGACAGCAAGATAGAGATAGCAAGGAGGAGATAAAGATAGAGACAGCAAGGCAGGGCAAGAATTGTGAGAGACAGAGAGGGCAAGAGAGAGCTAGAGGCAGCCAGGGTAAGGGAGGGAGAGAGACATTGAGGGCAAATTAGGGACAGAGAGGTAGCCAGGGCACCCTGGCCTGCACAGGATACAATCCAGTCAACATGACATAAATTAGCAGTTAACTCAGCACAGTATTATCAGGGGCTGCATGATGATAACTATCCCACAAGATTTTTTTCTCTCACTATATCTACATTTTAGTAATACTGGTGCAGTTGTTCCCTGATTTATGCAAATGTGTGCTGGAGTGTGAATGCATGGTTAACCCCTTTACACCCAGTTAGTAGTCTGCGCAGCAATGCGCTACTGCATCTGAATCCTGCAGAGGACACAAAAGGAAAAGACGGTTTTTGGTGTGATCAGAAATGAGCTCAAGAGGCAGCTTGGTACAAAGAATATCTCATGTCCTAATTAGCTGGCAGTGTTCACTCTCAGAGAATGTTCCCTTTGCTTTGTATTTAAAGGCAAGAAAAAAACATGCAAACAAAGCAGTGTCTGTAAAATAAGTGGGAAATCACATAATGTTGCTATGTCAACAGTCCCAATATGATAGAAGCAAACAAAAGCCAGGCTTATATCACAGACTTCAGCTGTCTGCGTCTTAAAGTGAAAGCTGTTAATGCCATATTCTCATTTCTCTGGTTAATGCCGAGAGATTCAGTGTTGCAGTAATGTCCAAAATGTTTAAAATCAAGTAAATAAAGGGGCGTAAAAGGGATATAAAAGTGCTCAAAAAAATGCTCTAATCTGTTTCAAGTATTTTATTGTTAAACTGTTGCTAGCATATAAATATGTTTTTAATCTGGGGGATTAAACACATGTTAAAAGTCAATTCCAGAGCAGCAATAAACTACTGGGAGCTAGTTGAACTCATCTGGTGAGCAAATGACAAGAGACATATTATTCCTCCCAACATTTGTGGCTGAGTATGAGGGACAGAGTAAGTTGATAGGAGCCTGTTACCATTTTGTGAGTGAGGCTGTGTTGGGAGAGGAGGGATCATGGGTGGATAGTGGGCGTGTCAGGGCAGTTTGTGGGTGTTTCTGAGTGTTCTGTGGGAGGGGCTAAAGGAAATTCTATAAAGAGAGACATATGACTGTCTCAGAGGGACAGAGCTCAGAATTAGGGCCTGTCCCTCTCAAATAGGGATGGTTGGGAGGATATTTGTAGGCACCAATCAGCAGCTAGCTCGAGTCCTGATCCTAAGCCTACCTAGGTATGATTTTCGACAAACAAACAATACATTTGATTATAGAATTATGACATGTTATTTTTAAAATACACATCTCTCCAAATTAAATTTTAATTCTCCATAAAACCTTGTAATATTATTATTTATGTTTCCTGTAATTTAGTTATAAAAAAGAAAATTATGCTAGCAAAATTACTGTGTAAATAATTTTAAAACATTTATTTTGCATGTGGATATTTTACAATGCAGTGCTTAAATGCTGTATGTTAAAGTGAAAGTACATTTTTCCACATATCATTATATCATTATGCCACATATCATAATCTATAGCACTAATATAACATTTTCGCTTTGTTTGTTTTTATTTTCTTCAATCTAATAGTTTATATTTTTATATTTTATTTCCCTACCGTTCTGTCCGTTGCTCCTCCCACCCTCCTCTTCCTGTATTTTGTATTCATTACGTATAGAGCGGTCACACCCGCTCTATACGTCGGCTAAAAGCTTGTTCACGATATATGCATCTATTGCGCATGAGCTAATCGTAATGATTTTGTTTTAAATATTATTCATATGTGAAAATGAGGGCAGTATAAATATTTAAAATATAGAGCACTGATTTAAAATATTATATTAATAACTTACTATCGGTTATTTCTTTTGAACTCGGAGCAGCCCTGTAAGACACTGAGAATCTTGGCAAGAAATGATCATCAAGTATGCGCATGCGCGAATTGTGAACGCGCGACAGGCATAACCTTGTTTATATTGCACTCGGCGCATTGGCTGCGAGCAGGCTGTGACGTAGCTTTCTGGCCGCCGATCAGCCAGAAAGTCAATTGGTCTATTGAAAAAACGTGACCAGGAAGTAAATTGACGCATCACCAACGGGCTGAATAGAAGATTAAAAAATATCCATTTAAATGCGGCGAAAAACATAATTTATGTAAGAACTTACCTGATAAATTCATTTCTTTCATATTAGCAAGAGTCCATGAGCTAGTGACGTATGGGATATACATTCCTACCAGGAGGGGCAAAGTTTCCCAAACCTCAAAATGCCTATAAATACACCCCTCACCACACCCACAATTCAGTTTAACGAATAGCCAAGAAGTGGGGTGATAAAAAAGTGTGAAAGCATATAAAATAAGGAATTGGAATAATTGTGCTTTATACAAAAATCATAACCACCACAAAAAAAGGGCGGGCCTCATGGACTCTTCCTAATATGAAAGAAATGAATTTATCAGGTAAGTTCTTACATAAATGATGTTTTCTTTCATGTAATTAGCAAGAGTCCATGAGCTAGTGACGTATGGGATAATGATTACCCAAGATGTGGATCTTTCCACACAAGAGTCACTAGAGAGGGAGGGATAAAATAAAGACAGCCAATTCCTGCTGAAAATAATCCACACCCAAAATAAAGTTTAATGAAAAATATAAGCAGAAGATTCAGACTGAAACCGCTGCCTGAAGTACTTTTCTACCAAAAACTGCTTCAGAAGAAGAAAATACATCAAAATGGTAGAATTTAGTAAAAGTATGCAAAGAAGACCAAGTTGCTGCTTTGCAAATCTGATCAACCGAAGCTTCATTCCTAAACGCCCAGGAAGTAGAAACTGACCTGGTAGAATGAGCTGTAATCCTCTGAGGCGGAGTTTTACCCGACTCAACATAGGCAAGATGAATTAAAGATTTCAACCAAGATGCCAAAGAAATGGCAGAAGCTTTCTGGCCTTTTCTAGAACCGGAAAAGATAACAAATAGACTAGAAGTCTTTCGGAAAGACTTAGTAGCTTCAACATAATATTTCAAAGCTCTAACAACATCCAAAGAATGCAATGATTTCTCCTTAGAATTCTTAGGATTAGGACATAATGAAGGAACCACAATTTCTCTACTAATGTTGTTGGAATTCACAACTTTAGGTAAAAATTCAAAAGAAGTTCGCAACACCGCCTTATCCTGATGAAAAATCAGAAAAGGAGACTCACAAGAAAGAGCAGATAATTCAGAAACTCTTCTGGCAGAAGAGATTGCCAAAAGGAACAAAACTTTCCAAGAAAGTAATTTAATGTCCAATGAATGCATAGGTTCAAAGGGAGGAGCTTGAAGAGCTCCCAGAACCAAATTCAAACTCCAAGGAGGAGAAATTGACTTAATGACAGGTTTTATACGAACCAAAGCTTGTACAAAACAATGAATATCAGGAAGAATAGCAATCTTTCTGTGAAAAAGAACAGAAAGAGCAGAGATTTGTCCCTTCAAGGAACTTGCAGACAAACCCTTATCTAAACCATCCTGAAGAAACTGTAAAATTCTCGGTATTCTAAAAGAATGCCAAGAAAAATGATGAGAAAGACACCAAGAAATATAAGTCTTCCAGACTCTATAATATATCTCTCTAGATACAGATTTACGAGCCTGTAACATAGTATTAATCACAGAGTCAGAGAAACCTCTTTGACCAAGAATCAAGCGTTCAATCTCCATACCTTTAAATTTAAGGATTTCAGATCCTGATGGAAAAAAGGACCTTGTGACAGAAGGTCTGGTCTTAACGGAAGAGTCCACGGTTGGCAAGAGGCCATCCGGACAAGATCCGCATACCAAAACCTGTGAGGCCATGCCGGAGCTACCAGTAGAACAAACGAGCATTCCCTCAGAATCTTGGAGATTACTCTTGGAAGAAGAACTAGAGGCGGAAAGATATAGGCAGGATGATACTTCCAAGGAAGTGATAATGCATCCACTGCCTCCGCCTGAGGATCCCGGGATCTGGACAGATATCTGGGAAGTTTCTTGTTTAGATGAGACGCCATCAGATCTATTTCTGGAAGTTCCCACATTTGAACAATCTGAAGAAATACCTCTGGGTGAAGAGACCATTCGCCCGGATGCAACGTTTGGCGACTGAGATAATCCGCTTCCCAATTGTCTACACCTGGGATATGAACCGCAGAAATTAGACAGGAGCTGGATTCCGCCCAAACCAAAATTCGAGATACTTCTTTCATAGCCAGAAGACTGTGAGTCCCTCCTTGATGATTGATGTATGCCACAGTTGTGACATTGTCTGTCTGAAAACAAATGAACGATTCTCTCTTCAGAAGAGGCCAAAACTGAAGAGCTCTGAAAATTGCACGGAGTTCCAAAATATTGATCGGTAATCTCACCTCCTGAGATTCCCAAACTCCTTGTGCCGTCAGAGATCCCCACACAGCTCCCCAACCTGTGAGACTTGCATCTGTTGAAATTACAGTCCAGGTCGGAAACACAAAAGAAGCCCCCTGAATTAAACGATGGTGATCTGTCCACCACGTTAGAGAGTGTCGAACAATCGGTTTTAAAGATATTGATTGAGATATCTTTGTGTAATCCTTGCACCATTGATTCAGCATACAGAGCTGAAGAGGTCGCATGTGAAAACGAGCAAAGGGGATCGCGTCCGATGCAGCAGTCATAAGACCTAGAATTTCCATGCATAAGGCTACCAAAGGGAATGATTGTGACTGAAGGTTTCGACAAGCTGAAATCAATTTTAGACGTCTCGTGTCTGTTAAAGACAGAGTCATGGACACTGAATCTATCTGGAAACCCAGAAAGGTTACCCTTGTCTGAGGAATCAATGAACTTTTTGGTAAATTGATCCTCCAACCATGATCTTGAAGAAACAACACAAGTCGATTCGTATGAGATTCTGCTAAATGTAAAGACTGAGCAAGTACCAAGATATCGTCCAAATAAGGAAATACCACAATACCCTGTTCTCTGATTACAGACAGAAGGGCACCGAGAACCTTTGTAAAAATTCTTGGAGCTGTAGCTAGGCCAAACGGCAGAGCCACAAACTGGTAATGCTTGTCCAGAAAAGAGAATCTCAGGAACTGATAATGATCTGGATGAATCGGAATATGCAGATATGCATCCTGTAAATCTATTGTGGACATATAATGCCCTTGCTGAACAAAAGGCAAGATAGTCCTTACAGTTACCATCTTGAACGTTGGAATCCTTACAAAACGATTCAATATTTTTAGATCCAGAACTGGTCTGAAGGAATTCTCCTTCTTTGGTACAATGAAGAGATTTGAATAAAACCCCATCCCCTGTTCCGGAACTGGAACTGGCATAATTACTCCAGCCAACTCTAGATCTGAAACACAATTCAGAAATGCTTGAGCTTTCACTGGATTTACTGGGACACAGGAAAGAAAAAATCTCTTTGCAGGAGGTCTCATCTTGAAACCAATTCTGTACCCTTCTGAAACAATGTTCTGAATCCAAAGATTGTGAACAGAATTGATCCAAATTTCTTTGAAAAAACGTAACCTGCCCCCTACCAGCTGAGCTGGAATGAGGGCCGCACCTTCATGAGGACTTAGAAGCAGGCTTTGCCTTTCTAGCAGGCTTGGATTTATTCCAGACTGGAGATGGTTTCCAAACTGAAACTGCTCCTGAGGATGAAGGATTAGGCTTTTGTTCTTTGTTGAAACGAAAGGAACGAAAACGATTATTAGCCCTGTTTTTACCTTTAGATATTTTATCCTGTGGTAAAAAAGTTCCTTTCCCACCAGTAACAGTTGAGATAATAGAATCCAACTGAGAACCAAATAATTTGTTACCCTGGAAAGAAATGGAAAGTAGAGTTGATTTAGAAGCCATATCAGCATTCCAAGTCTTAAGCCATAAAGCTCTTCTAGCTAAAATAGCTAGAGACATAAACCTGACATCAACTCTGATAATATCAAAAATGGCATCACAGATAAAATTATTAGCATGCTGAAGAAGAATAATAATATCATGAGAATCATGATCTGTTACTTGTTGCGCTAAAGTTTCCAACCAAAAAGTTGAAGCTGCAGCAACATCAGCCAAAGATATAGCAGGTCTAAGAAGATTACCTGAACACAGATAAGCTTTTCTTAGAAAGGATTCAATTTTCCTATCTAAAGGATCCTTAAACGAAGTACCATCTGACGTAGGAATAGTAGTACGTTTAGCAAGGGTAGAAATAGCCCCATCAACTTTAGGGAATGCTTTTGGCGCCAAAAATGACACCACATCCGGAACGCCGACACTTTTGGCGCAAAATAACGTCAAAAAATGACGCAACTTCCGGCGACACGTATGACGCCGGAAACGGAAAAGATTTTTTGCGCCAAAAAAGTCCGCGCCAAGAATGACGCAATAAAATGAAGCATTTTCAGCCCCCGCGAGCCTAACAGCCCACAGGGAAAAAGAGTCAAATTTTCGAAGGTAAGAAAAAATGATTAATTCAAATGCATTATCCCAAATATGAAACTGACTGTCTGAAAATAAGGAATGTTGAACATTCTGAGTCAAGGCAAATAAATGTTTGAATACATATATTTAGAACTTTATAAACAAAGTGCCCAACCATAGCTTAGAGTGTCACAGAAAATAAAATTTACTTACCCCAGGACACTCATCTACATGTTTGTAGAAAGCCAAACCAGTACTGAAACGAGAATCAGCAGAGGTAATGGTATATATAAGAGTATATCGTCGATCTGAAAAGGGAGGTAAGAGATGAATCTCTACGACCGATAACAGAGAACCTATGAAATAGACCCCGTAGAAGGAGATCACTGCATTCAAATAGGCAATACTCTCCTCACATCCCTCTGACATTCACTGCACGCTGAGAGGAAAACCGGGCTCCAACTTGCTGCGGAGCGCATATCAACGTAGAATCTAGCACAAACTTACTTCACCACCTCCATCGGAGGCAAAGTTTGTAAAACTGAATTGTGGGTGTGGTGAGGGGTGTATTTATAGGCATTTTGAGGTTTGGGAAACTTTGCCCCTCCTGCTAGGAATGTATATCCCATACGTCACTAGCTCATGGACTCTTGCTAATTACATGAAAGAAACGGTATTTATGTAATGCAAAAAAAAAGTCATGAATGAAAGTGCTATTGTTTTGTCGGTAATTATGTAAATCTGCAGAGTAGAAGCACTAAGAAGCACTTTTACTTTAAGTATATATAAATGTGCCTTTAAAGAGACAGTAAAGTATTTTTTCCTTTGATGGATCTAATAAAGGGCATTTAGGGCATTGTATTATTGTTTATAAATGCTAGTGAGGCTTGTCATTGTCCATCAATAAACCAGAAGTTCTACTTACCAGCTAGTGAGCGATCAGTCCATAAAGGGATATTAAAGCGCTCTTGATTTTGGGCTTTGTCCCACACTCCCTAGAGAGACCAAAAAAGCTAATGCTATAAAACTATAAGAGAATTTGCTTTTTTGGCCTTCTAGGGAACGTGGGACAAAGCACAATTCTGGCACAAAAGCAAGAGTTGTTTAATAGTTATGTTCATAATTTCAACAGTCATTATTCATTAGTGAAATTGATGCCAAAAACGGCTGTGAAGTGAGGCATTCGGCTCATTTTGCCTCCAGATTTCTTAAAGTGCAAAACACAAACATCTGTACAGATATAGATATCTGTGTGTTGCCCTGTTTTGCTTGTTCTCCCGAGAAAGTCATCAGAGTAAATATTTCAAAAGCTGCAAAGGGAGTTTGGGAAAGCAACCATAGGCACGTCATATCAATGCAGCCACCAAAGGTACCAAGCCAATGATCCCCTTCCCCTAGATGTCACCATTGTCCAAAATCAACATTCTCTTATTGTCTCCTGTTGTTCTCTCCTGTTGAAACTTCTCTCTATTCCATGGGAACATACGTAGGTAGGCTCAGGAGTGTGCATGTCTTGAGCTTTATATAGCAGCAATATATGCAACAATGTTTAGAACTGTCTTAAACATGGTGCTCAAGACTTGTGCATGCTCCCGAGTCTACCTCAGTATGCCCTCCTAGACTTAGAAAGGAGCTAAATTTCACCAATTGACACCAAGAGAAAAATTACATTTCATAACAAAATAGAAAAAAAAATGGAAAATGATAATCTCTGTAAATTGGATGTATTTGTTTTTAATTATAGGCTCTAAATCATGAGAGTTTAAAGGGACATGAAACATATTTTTTTTCTTTCATGATTCAGATAGAATATGTCATTTTAAAAAACTTTCTAATTTACTTCTATCATCAATTATTTTGTACTCTTGGTAATCTTTTGTTGAAAAGCAGAGAGGTTAACTCAGGAACGCGCACGTGTCTGCAGCATGTTATCCAAATGCAAGAGCACTAGATGGCAGCAATATTTCCTATGTATATCTTCAACAAAGAAAACCATGAGAATCAAGCAAATGTGATGCTATGTAGTGGAAACATTCCATGTATACAACAAAATGTTGTTAAAGTGATGGTAAATTCTAGCGTTCTTAAACACTAGGACTTACCAGTGCTATCAATAAAAGGAATTTTCAGTCGTAAAGAATAAAAAAACGTTATTCTGAAAGCATCTTAATTTGCAGCGAATTTATGCCGAGGGAGAACGGAGGTGCTCAGCTTCACATAAACTTGCGGTACTTTCAGCATGAAGTTTTTTATACTTAATGCCTGAAAGTCCCCTTTATTTAAAGCACTGGTAAGTCCTAGTGTTTCAAAAAGGCTTGGATTTACCATCACTTAAAGGGACATTGTACACTAGATTTTTCTTTGCATAAATGTTTTGTAGATGATCCATTTATATAGCCCATCTGGGGGTGTTTTTGTAACAATGTATAGTTTTGCTTATTTTTAAATAACATTGTGCTGATTTTCAAACTCCTAACCAAGCCCAAACGTTTTAGATGTATACTGATTGCTTCTGTTTGTATAATGGGTCTTTTCATATGCAGGAGAGGGGGGAAGGTTTTCTCTCAGCCCATTTCAGTGGGTGTCCCTGCCTAAGCTAATCAACAGTGCTAAATTGGGAGCATCTAGGTAAGTTTTTAAAAGGTTTTATACTGGATTTTTATATCAGTATTTGTGCATATTATTCTTTATAGTAGTGTCTATTACATGCAGTTAAATGAAAATTGGTGTATACTGTCCCTTTAAAGGGACACTAATCAAAATAAACTTTTATAATTCAGAAAGGGCATGCAGTTTTAAGACACTTACCAATTTACTTCCGTTATCAAATATTGCAGTCTTTTTATATACACACTTTCTGGGGAACAAGATCCTACTGAGCATGTGCACAATCTCACAGGATATACGTATACTAGTCTGTGATTGGCTGATGTCTGTCACATGATATAGGGGACCGGAAAATGGGAGAAAAAAAAATTGTCAAAAAAAAAATCTACTGTTTATTTGAAATTATGAGTAGGTGTAAAATCATTGTCTTTTTATTATTCACCTGTTAATTATACAATTGTACTGCATTGAGCAGTCCTTTAAAGCATGACTGAATTCCCTGCAAAGAGTGAAAAGGAAACCATGTTTAATTTAGTTATATTACTTTTTGTCAAAAGTAGTAATTTTATATACTCATGCAGATTTTGTACACAAAGTAGTCATCTTCTATGGACACCAGTATATATATATATATATATATATATATATATATATATATATATATATATATATATATATATATATATATATATATATATATGCCTAAGGTTTGGTTACCCGTTCCTCAATTATAATATTACCTAGATTAAAGGGACATGAAACTTGGTTGAAGGAACAATAATGCATTTCTGGAATCTGCATCCATTGCCCATGAAGTTGACATTGCCTGGTAGATTGAGCCGAGAGCCCATCTGTTTTTACCATTCAGGTAGGATTATATCCTTTGAACCATGATTGTCTGAAAGAACTTTTGGCAGAAATTCTGGTACCACATTGTCTTGATAAGACAATAAATATGGTTCAACTAATAATGCCTATAATTCCAAATCTATTCTTGCAAAAGTAACAGATACCAAAAATACAGTTTTAAGAAATTAATATCATAAGGAAACAGAATGTAAAAGCCCCAAATATGCTTCCAAGATCCCAAGGTGGTATACAAAAACATGGAACGGCTTAATATTTTATGTAGAAGCAGTATACTGGATATTCTAATTTCCAAAAGCATAGCAAATTTGGTAATAAACCATTTTAACAGTAATACATATTTTATGAGCTTGGAGTTAAGTCCTAATAACTGTAACTGGATTATCTAGCTGCTGCAACCTCAACAACCATGCTACCAACCAAATATTTTAAAGACTGGGATGAAAGGCTGATCCTTTGAAAAAAAATCTTTCAAAAACCCAGGAAACATAATTGATCCCCACTTTGCAGCTATAACAGCCACAACTCTTATGGCACGGCTTTCCACAATATATTGGATTGAGTCTGTGTGAATTTTTGCTCATTTAGTCACAAGAACATTCCTATGGTCAGACATGATGTTGAACAAAGAAAGTCTAAATCACAATTAGCATTCCAATTCATCCCAAAGGTGTTTAATGGGGATGAAGTCAGGGCTCTGTGAAGGCCACTTGAGTTCCTCCACACCAAACTCGTCAAACCATGTCTTCATGGATCTCGCTTTGTGCACAGTTAAACTGGATCAGAAGAGGACCTTCTACAAGTTATTTCCAAAAAGTTGGAATCACTCAATTGTCTAAAATGTCTAAGTATCCTGTAGAATTAAGAGGACCCTTCACTGGAACTAGGGGGCCAAGCCCAAACCCCTGAAATCCTTCCCCAGACCATTCTCTCTACCATAAAATTCCCCTTTCTCCTGAGTCTGCAAGACCCAGATCCTTCCAAAGTACTACATGCTTTCCCAGATCCTTCCAGTGGCGTGCTTTGCACCACTCAAGCTGATTCTTCTCATTGCACATGTTTATCTGAGGCTTGTGCACAGCTCCTAGGCCAGGAAAAGGCGTTTCATGAAGCTCACAACACACAGTTCTTGTGCTGATGTTGCTTCCAGAGGCTGTTTGGAGAGTCAAAGAGAGTTGTCAGACAAGCTAAAGTCATACACAGGAATTAGTGCAAATCAGACAGTAAGCAGAACCGCAAGGGCAAAAGCAAGGCCAGTCCAGGAAAAGGGTCAAGTGTCTGCATATCAATTTTAAATCACAAAGCTAAGACAGATTGTATAATGTGAAGCATAATCTGCATAAAACAATCCTACAGATTACCAGCAAACCCGTACACGATTTGTAATCTTCATTAAATGATGATGTGGATTACCTTCAAATCAATACACAGCCTATACCAAATTTAGAAGTATCCCATGACCAGGTCTGAATGCAAGAAAAATCATAAATTAGTTTGAAGTTCAATATCTAAAAAAAAAATATATACCCCCTTCAAATGAGAAGATGGAACATTTCTGAAGAACGGAGATATTTTAATTTTGTTACTGCATTCTATTAAATTTACATCTAGTTATCACTAATTATTTTATGATGACCACCTGTTGTGAAGTTGAACACCTGCTTAGGGTAATCAGCATCTTAGTTTAAATCTGCTCGAAGATTGTAGGGAAAAATATTCACAACCAAATTGCAAAGGAGGCTGAAAATCAGATGTAAGCTGTGGATTTGGACTGGGAGCCTGTGTCCAAGAGAGCTAGAGAAACCAGAGAAAACCTATGGTCAAAATGCATTTCTAAAGGGAGCAAAAAAAGCTTATAAATCCGTAAGCATAGACCAAAGTCAGTTTCAAGAGGGAATTCCAAATCCCAAGTAAGGTACAAAATCAATTCAAAGGAAAAAAGTACACGGGCAGGTCAAAGATCAGTAGCAAGAAGATAAGTAGCCCTGGAATGTTAGTAGAGAAGATGTAAAAATAAGGAACCAATATAACAAGATCCAAGAATGCCAGGAGTAGATAGACAAACAAATAAGGAACCAGTAGAATGCTTACCTGGGTGAGGTAAGTACTCTGATCAAGATGTGCAGCAGACTCCACATCTGGCATCACAACATGCATCTGGCACCTCACCTTTAAGAGAGGCCTCTCAGAGCATGCACACACCGCTGGCCTGTGCGTAGGGTTGTCAGGTGTCCAGTATTGAACCTGACAATCCAGCATTTTAACAGGCTATCCAGTAAAATCTTCACAATAATATTAAACACTTAAATGTCCCGTTTTTTAAAGAACAAGAGCGTTAGCTAAATGTAAAAGGCCTCTTATATCTTAACGTATTACAAATATGGAGGCAGTCAAGGCGTTCACATCCTTACTGTTTGTGTCACAAGCAACCAAATTGTTAAAAGATTGATTTTTATGTTACTGACAGCCAAGAGGTAAAATGACTGTTTACGTGTGAAAAGTATACAGGATAGGGATCAAGAATGGGAACTAAGGTAGTGCTTTTAGGAGTACATTTTTTGACCCAATCAACCATAGTGCCCTGTGACCTTCAGATTGTCCAGTAATTTTGTGTGGGGCACCAAGTAATCTGTCAGCAGCATAGATCCCTGCCTAAAAACACTACTACTGCTCCTCCACATGGTAAGCAACAAGGAGAGGAAACAAAGGTAAGTACCCCACTCACAGCCCTTAAAACATGTGTGCAATAAATGGGACCAATATATTGAATGCCCTTAGAGTCTATAAATCCCAAACTGGCAATGCTGTGTATTCAGATCTCTGTCTAGAATATTTTCATTTATCAGATGATTGTTTAAGGCTCTTATAGTATTGGCTTCCGTGATGCAACAGTCGGGAATATAAACTGTGTCTGGTCTGGGTCTCCAGAACAGCCTGTGTTACCTTTAAGTTTAAAAGCTTGTTTCTGTATTGTAAAATGACTTCCCTTCTTACTGGGTCTAATGGGATTGGTGATCTTACAATACGTGGGATTTAACAAAGTTCCACAAATTTATTTTACAGCACATGAAATAGGGAATTTATCTGGAATAGTTGACCTAATCCAAAACTACAATGATAAGGTAGATGCTTAAATTTCCATAACTAAATCCAGGAATTTCTTGAATATCTCTTATGATTTCTGAAATTGTAGATGGTTCAGAAGCAACAGGGATATTGGAATTTGCACCCACATATTCATTCTCAGACTCTAAGGAAACAATTTACCAAAGTGCGAGCAGACATGATACAATGTAGCGTATCATGTCTGCCGCACATCGATAAATGTTCTTGTGAACTGCTTGTGCAATGCCGCCCCCCTGCAGATTGGCCGCTAGCAGGGGGTGTCAATCAGCCTGATCGTATAGCATCGGGCAGATTGATGCCCGCGGCCTCAGAGCAGGTCTTTAGACCGCTGCTTCATAACTGCTGTTTCCGGCAAGCCTAAAGGCGGATAATTCGGCCCCTAAATCTTTCAAATGCATTGTGGTAGTAGGTCTAAGACTATCGTCTGTAACAGATGACTGAACAAATTGTCAATATATGTTCATTGCAAAAAAGCACTTTATCAGTCCCTGTAGAATGATTACATAAGTAACAGACCTCGGATGAATGTAGTATTTTCGAAAATAGTAGGAAATCTTAAAAGGATATAAAACATTGACACAATTTGTCCTCAGTGCTGCCAGATTACTCATTGCGATCGTTTTGGAAGAAACAGCCCCGACAGTTCAGGGATGGCTAGACCTTAACATTGAAATCGTGTCCCTAGAGGAATACAGTTATTATTGTTTAAATAAGCTACCTGTATTTCACAGCATCAACTGATCAGGCTTATACTTCCCTCTACATAATTAGCAGGTGAGATTGTGATTTGACTAATATCATAGAGACAACAAACTGGGGTTATCCCTATTCAAATGAGATCATAAATCAGAGCCCCATATCCCTTATCTACCTCTTTTTTTCACCTTTTTATGTCTTTTATGATTTGAAAGGATTATACTAAATCTTTAATATCAACAGTGTGGACTTTCTATTTCTGCATATTATTATGATCAGTTATTTGTATAGCGCCAACAGATTCTCAGCACTAATAGATTATGCAGTGCTATGTATACTCTGCATATGTGATAAACATGTTTAGTGGGACTAGAAATGCTGGTTATTATGAAAGTGTTTTTGCCGTTGACTAATCTCTAATAAAAAAACCCCAGTATGTTCTAATCAGTGGGTTGTTCTAAATAGAAATCATTGCAATATGTTGTATTCATTATTTTAAAAGTATTTTACCTTTTTTTTTAACTTAAAGGGAAACCCAATTTGTTTATTTCAGGGTTAGGATAGAGAATACAATTTTAAACAACATACAAATTGACTTCTATTATTTAATTGGCTTCATTCTTCAGATATCCTTTGTTAAAGAAATAGCAATGCACATGGGTGAGCCAATCACATAAGGCATCTATGTGCAGCCACCAATCAGCAGCTACTGTGCTTATTTAGATATGCTTTACAACAAAGGATATCAAGAAAATGAAGCAAATTAGATAATAGAAGTAAATTAGAGAGTTTGCATGCTCTTTCTAAATCATGAAAGAAAAAAAAACTGGGTTTCATGTCCCTTTAATTTGCGGTGTCTATTACTTCTTGTCACAGCCCCACCAAGAGGACTGTGGTCTCTACAGGAAGGCAGAGTAGCAGTTTTCCCTTTCAAGCTGCAATCAGTTTATTATCCATGTTCAATAGAGCAGTGTTTCTCAACCTCAGTCCTCAAGTACCCTCAACAGGCCAGGTTTTTATTATAGCTGAACTAGAGCACAGGTGAAGTAATCAGCTGATGGGTGGGAACAGGTTAGTAACCACGGTTACTGACCAGATGATTATTTTACCTGTGCTCTAGTTAAGATATAATGAAAATCCTTCCTTTTAGGGGTACTTAACCCCTTGGCGACCGAGGACGTGTCAGGCACGTCCTACATTGGGTGTCAGTTAATGACCAAGGATGTGCCTGGCATGTCCTCTGGGGTTTCAAGCATTGGAAGCGATCGTGATCGCTTCCAGATGCTTTCAGGGTATTGCAGCAATGCAGCTGCCAATGCCCAAGATGGTGACAAAGAGGTAGAGGGTTAGAGATCTGTTTGGGGGGGGGTCAGGGAGGTTGGGGGCTTAGGGGGGATCCTACACTGCAGAATATATATGAAAAAAAGAAAAAATAAATTAAAAAAAAAGCCTTTTATTTTAGTACTGCCAGTACTTAAGATAGTGGTGACAATTGTGGTGTGGGGGAAGGAAAGGGATCTGTTTGAGGGGGTTCAGGGAGGGATCAGGGGGTGGGATGTGTCAGGTGGGGGACTGATCTCTACACTAAAGCTAAAATTAACCCTACAGGTTACCTAATTAACCCCTTCACTGCTGGGCATAATACACGTGTGATGCGCAACGGCATTTAGTGGCCTTCTAATTACCAAAAAGCAATGCCAAATCCATATATGTCTGCTATTTCTGAACAAAGGAGATTTGATTGCATTTGGCGGAGAAATGGTGGCATGAAATATAACAAAATGGGCCTAGATCAATACTTTGGGTTGACTACTAAAAAAAAATATATACATGTGAAGGGTTATTCAGGGACTACAGACTGACCAATCAAACTCACTCCTGCCACATAACACCTGTTCTCCATTCCCTGCATTGGCTCCCAATTAAATGGCGAACATATTTTGAATTGGCCTGCTGACCTTCAAAGCCTTAAACAACCAAGGCCCACAGTACCTGAAAGAGCTCCTGACTGCCCTACATCCCATCCCGCTCACTTAGGTCAGCCAACACATCCCTCCTCTCAGTGGCAAGAATAAGGACAAATTCAGGCTCCAAAGCATTCGGCCACAGCCATTGCCCAAACTTTCTGGAACTCTTTACTGTGCGCAATCAGAGAGGCACCGTCCTTACAGACTTTTAAAAAAAAAGCTCAAGACCCACCTCTTCCATCAGGCATTCAGTTCGCTTATCTGACCTTCAGAAACTCCTAACTCTTATATCTTTATGTTGGTATATTTGCAAAGTGCTTTGAGTCTCACAGGGAGAAAAGCGCTATATAAATCGCAAATTATTATTATATAGATATCAGTGTTCCAATGTAACTATCGCTAATTTTGGGGAAAAAAATGGTTTGGAAATAGCAAAGTGCTACTTGTACTTGCAAAAAACCATTGGGTATTTCTAAAGTCAGGACAAAATGTAGAAACTATTTAGCATGGGTGTTTTTTGGTGGTTGTAGATATGTAACAGATTTTGGAGGTCAAAGTTAGAAAAAGTGTGTTTCCATTTTTTCCTCATATTTTATAAAAAAAATTATAGTAAATTATAAGATATGATGAAAATAATGGTATCTTTAGAAAGTCCATTTAATGGGGAGAAAAACGGTATATAATATGTGTGGGTACATTAAATGTGTAAGAGGAAAATTACAGCTAAACACAAACACCGCAGAAATGTAAGAATAGCCCTGGTCCCAAACGGTAAGAAAATTGATAAGTGCTGTGGTCACAAAGGGGTTAAGGACCGCAGTTGAGAAACACTGTAACAGAAGACTTTTGCTGCAAAACATGTGACAATGGAACTTAAAGGATTACTTTCTGTTATAATTTTTAAGCTAAACAACTAACATATTAAAGTTAATAAACATTAATTAAAACCTACTGACCTATATTTTCTCCAAAACGAAGTTTCATAACATTCTAAAAGTTATATCTTTTATTTGCCGATGATGTCACGTTATCCTGCCCACTATTTTCAGCACTGAGTGTTCAAAATACTTAAACCAATAACTTTGTGTTTAAAGCGCCATTTTGAAACCTAGGTATTGTAAACGGATTGGTACAGAGCAAAGGATACCCACGGAGTGGGTTTGGAAAACAATTAAATTTGCAGACAAGATTTCTGATATACGGTAGAGATATGTTAATGAAATGCTATTGATAAAAAGCGTATTTGGGGTAGTTAGTTAGTAACAGGCATAGAAAATATTTACTTACAGTGGCCCTTTAAGTTCTGAAATACCTACTTTAGGCAGTGGATCAACTGAGAATTTCTAAGTGCTCATTTAGAACCCAATGATAAAAGATCATCCTGCTTGGACAGAAATTTTAGTGCAGAATTCACAGAGGATAGACTCACTGAATGCTAAAAGGGCAGAACCTTGAAGTCCGCGAGAGATGAGAGATGCCCCCCATAAAGTTTTTCACTCAGATAAGAAGATTTATAATGATACTTGTCTAAGGGGGATGTCCTTTGCATTTCTGTATGTGAAGGAAAGACAAGCCCAGTGCAATATAGCACTACATGACAGAGTTTTGATACACTTAAACTTTGTGTTTTGTATTTATATTACTTTACACTTCAGATTGGGTCTTTTCAATATTATTACATTTAAGCTTTGCACTCTCTCTTTTGTATTTTAATACATTTAGATTTAGAACCAACAGAGATTTTACAAATTCTGATTATGTTTTGAAAGATTCTGTGTTACTTTAACAAATTAGGATCATACATTGTATATTTATGAGCATCTTTACAATTTATATTGCAATTTGTATTTGCTCTATTGTAAAATAAAACATCTTCAGAATGTGGGACAGGGGAGTTCCCGGTTTATGTCTGAAGCTCTCTGACAATTCTTCTGAAATACTGTAAGCAGTTTACACATGCTGGTCTCACTGAATTATCACACCAGCTTTATGCAGGTTAAGTGTGCTCAAAATTCACAATACTATTATTTAACTGACAAAAAAAGAAATATATTATAAACTAGAAGCAAATGCAAGTTAAACTGTAGTGAAAACATTTCAGTTTATTTGTTGCAAACTGAGGTGTTCTCCTGTTAACTTCTATATCCCCTGTGAAAGTCTGTATCCCAGAGCCTTGTTACTTTGTATGGAATTAATCTCTCATCTCTCTAGGACTTCCAGGTTCTGTTTTTTCTTTCTTATAGAATTCAGTTAGTTCAGCCCCTGTGACGTCTGAACTAGAATTTCTCTCCAAACTAGAGAACCTTTGATTATCAGGCCCATAGAAAATTATGAAGTTCTCTGGGAAAATGAAGCTGTCCATTTATTTTAAATAGAAATGTAATTTGTAAAAGATACATATAAATATATAGTATATGAGCCTAATTTGTTAAAGTTACATAGAAACTGTCAAACAGAATCAGAATCTGTAAAATCATAATCCTAAATGCACTGATGTATACAGAATCTATATTTATTAAATTAAAAATTGCAATGTTTTAATGTAATAAAATGTAATCTGAAACCTAAAGTAATATAAAATAGAAAGCACAAAGTGAAAATGCAGCAGAACTCTCATGTCATGCAGTGCTATATTGCACTGGACTTGTCTCTCCTCCATATACAGAAATGCAGGGGACACCCCTTGCAGAAGTATAGCACATTTTACATTTTTAGAAACTCATGAGGGATTTTGCAGTGCCGGAGGAACATTTTATATCATCTCGTCTAAAGCAAAAAGACTAGTAATTTGTGTTTTTAAAACAAATCCGTTTATTTTAATGTTTACTTTAATTAACCCTTTGAGTGCTAAGCACTTTCCCCCCTGGGTGCTAAGTTTTTTTAAAGGTTTTTTTTATTTTATATTTTTAAAAATATATTTATTTATTTTTTTAATTTCAGATCCCCAAGACTTATACTTTGGAAAGGTTAGGTGATTACCTTTCCAACGGTGGGTCTTGGGGTCTGTAGTTGCTTAGATGCCTGAGATACAGGCTTCTAAGTAGCATGACCCCTGCTCCTTTATTTAACATTGTTAAATAAAGTTTCGCGGTGACGTCATCACGCGTAACGTCACCGCGCATAACGTGAAGCCCCGGCGATGCCTGTCACTATGCAGGCCCGATCGCCGGGGTAGGAGCCGGTGGGAACCCCCAGATCTCCCTCAAAGTGGGAGAGTGCTAGTGATGGCTCTGAGCACATGACAGAAAATTTGTCTGAGCCATCATTAGCACTCAAGGGGTTAAAGGAGAACGGTTTTATATCCATCGAAAGCACTGGTTTTCAAACCTGTTCTCAGGCCTCCCCAACGGTCCAGGTTCTCAGGATTACTGTGGATGAGAGCTGTTAAAATAACCATAGTTACTAATCAGCTGATTGTTTCACCTGTTCTCTAGTTCAGAAATCCTCAAAATGTGGCCTGGTGGGGAGGCCCGAGGACAGGTTTGAAAACCAGTGCTCTAAAGAATGGTGCAATATAATTCAGGCTACAGTAATGACTTTGCATCCAATATGACAGCATGTAATTAAGTGCTTAGGTAGTGGACAGCCTTGAATATAGAAAACATACGACTGCCAGAAAGAACAAGAGACGCTCGCTAACCTCTAACATGTTTCCAACAGAATATACAAACACACATATATATATATATATATATATATATATATATCCACTGAAATCATAACTCAACCTTTGTCAAATACTGCTTCAATAAAGAACAAGGCACCATGCCTGCAAGTAATCTAGACACCTGCGGTTTAGCAATGCAGATGTGTTCTAGTAAACATAGTCACATTCTAATGACATCAGCAATACGTGACCAAGCAAACACACAAGGGAAAATGGTGTTTAACGCCGGACAACAGTGTAGATGAAACTAATCCACTGACACAGTGAAAAATAACAAGATAGTACTATAAAAGGTACACTTTTGATTTCTATTACTTGCATTATAGCTACCAATTATTGTCACTCTATAAATGCCTATTGATGTCATATAGGCTACACATGTGCACTAGTTGTAGATATGGATTTTTCTGAACGTGATTGGTTGACACTTGGCTGTCGTGGGAGAAGTTTAGGATATAAATGTAAAGAAATTCACTGTAAAGATTGTCTGAGGAAGGTTTATCCCTGAAACGTCACCAATATAGTTTCCTGTCTGTAACCAGCTTCATGGACAATCCAGCAATAGGCCCTATAGATAGAACCATTATTCTCAATAGGGGGTTCACAATATTGTTTTTGTGACGGAGGGTAGGGGAGTCTAGGCATATGCCCAGTGTTTTAGTCTTGGTCTCTTCATTGTGGCATTAAAGGGATATGAAACAAAAAAAAAATATTTTGTGACTCAGGCACAGCATATTATTTTTAAAAAGTTTCCAATTTACTTATATGATCAAATTTGCTTCATTTCAATAATATTCTGTGTTGAAGAGATACCTAGGTAAGCATCTGAAGCACTACATGACAGGCAATAGCAAATGGTAACATTCTTGCAAAACTGTTACCATACAGTGCTCCAGAAATGGGCCGGTTCCTAAGCATACAATCCTGTTTTTTGACAAAAAGATACCAATAGAATAAAGAAAAATTGATAAAACAAGTATTTGAGAGCGTTGTTTAAAATGGCATGCTCTATCTGAATCATGAAAGTAAAAATGTTGGATTGCATATCCCTTTAAGTAGTGACAGCCCACTCCTATTGAGAATAACAGCTCCAGTAATAACCTCTGATTGGAAGTCAAAGCCACCGACTATTTTTAATATTAAATAAACATTGTCAGACTGTGGGACCAGCTAAAGCAACACAAGATGGATAGATTGTATTTTTATAACATAAATGCTTTTTATAGCATTCATATATATATTTATTTGTTTAACTGGAGCAAAATTATTCTGAAAAGGGAATTGAAATTTATGCTTTAAACATTGTATAATTTAAATATTCAGTGTAAGAAGATTTTAAAAGGCCAGATTTTGAAACTGAAAACTTTATTACTAAAAAACAAAACTATACGATGACAATTTAAAGAAAAACATTCTAGAGGGCTGGATGAAAGAGAGGTTAAAAATATAACCATACTTCTATGAACAAAGTTTAATACTGCAATTTCGAAAACTACCCCACGTGGACTATAAACGGTTATGGTACAACAATAACAGGAAACAATTACGACTTACAAATTATTTAAAGGGACATTAAACCCCAAATTTTTTCCTGCAATTTAACAACTTTCCAATTTACTTTTACTATCTAAATTGCGTAGCTGGCATCCTTTGTTGAAAATCATACCTAGGTAGGCTCAGGAGCTGAGAGCTAGTTGCCGATTGGTGGCTGCACACATATGCCTCTTGTTATTGGTTTACTGATGTTTTCAGCTAGCTTCTAGTAGTGCCTTGCTGCTCCTTCTACAAAGGATACTAAGAGAATGAAGAACAATTGATAACGGAAGTAAATTGCACAGGTAGACAAATAATAAAGTAATGCAACAAGAAACAGCAGAATGATTTATTAATTAGGAAGAGAAATTAGAACAAAATGGCAGGAACTAATGTTAGTTTAAAGTTTACTATGCAGACGGTAGCAATACTACTACTAATAATATAGTATGGAATACACACCTGAAGACTATGGGATCGATTTATCAAGCAAGGGTGAACAGGGGAATAGATTTTAGCCCCTGTCCGCCCCAGCTCTTCTCTGGTAGGCAGCAATCCGCTGCTGAAATTTAACATTGCACACGAGCACTATTTTGTGCATGCGTAAAATCCCGCCCCTGCCTGCGCACTGCTTGATAAATCGTGACTGCAGGTTCTCACAGTCATAGGGAGGCGAAGGGCTTGATAAATCGTGACTGCAGGTTCTCACAGTCATAGAGAGGCGAAGGGCTTGATAAATCGTGACTGCAGGTTCTCTTGTGAGAACCGGCAGTCATAGTGAGGCAAAGGGCTTGATAAAGCGTGACTGCAGGTTCTCTTGTGAGAACCGGCAGTCATAATGAGGCAAAGGGCTTGATAAAGCGTGACTGCAGGTTCTCTTGTGAGAACCGGCAGTCATAGTGAGGCAAAGGGCTTGATAAATCGTGACTGCAGGTTCTCACACAGTCATAGGGAGGCGAAGGGCTTGATAAATCGTAACTGCAGGTTCTCTTGTGAGAACCGGCAGTCATAGTGAGGCAAAGGGCTTGATAAATAGTGACTGCAGGTTCTCTTGTGAGAACCGGCAGCCATAGTGAGGCAAAGGGCTTGATAAATTGTGACTGCAGGTTCTCACACAGTCATAGGGAGGCGAAGGGCTTGATAAATCGTGACTGCAGGTTCTCTTGTGAGAACCGGCAGTCATAGGGTGGAGAAGGGCTTGATAAATAGTGACTGCAGGTTCTCTTGTGAGAACCGGCAGTCATAGTGAGGCAAAGGGCTTGATAAATTGAGCCCTCTATCTTCAGAAATGATGGAACTGAAAGCTTAAAAGGGACATGCAACTGAAATGGTTTCTATCATGATTCAGATAAAGTATGGTATTTTAAACAACGTTCCAATGTACTTATATTATTTAATTTGCTCCATTTTCTTGGTATCCTTTGTTGAAGATAATAACTAGGTAGGCTGAGGAGCAGCCATCAAAGCACTACTTGGAGCTAGTTGCCGATTGGTGGCTGCACATATATACCTTTTGTCATTGTCTAACCCCATGTGTTCAGCTAGCTCTCAAGTAATGCATTGCTGCTCCTTCAACAAAAGATACCAAGAGAATAAATAAATGTGGATAACAGAAGTAAACTGGAAAGTTGTTTTTAAATCGTATTCTCTACTTGAATCATGAAATACATTTTTAATTTTTTTTGTATCCTTTTAATGCGTATTATTAGTCAGAAAAAAAAAAAAGTTAAGAGGTAGTGATTTGAGGGTAATAAGAAAAAGAGAAATGTGCTAAAGTACTACACAGAAATCTGCAACAGAACAATAGGATCAAATATTTTAGGACAACAAATCTAGAAAAAGATAAACGTGGATATAAACCTTGAGTGAAAGTTAAAACAGGGACTTCAAACTAAGACTAGCGAATAAATAACAATAACCAAGCATAAAAATATCGGAATACATTGACACACTGCTGCAAATGTTTTTAAAGGACCAATCTCCCTCCACTACGTCCATTGGTAGGAGCCAATCCAATTGTAACTAGAGTAGACAAAGCAAGCCACTGTTATTTTGTTGGTAACACTTGCATTCAGTGTTCCCTCTAAGGACAGTTTTGTGTGCAGCCCAGCAGTGAAACGGTTAACAAGAGAACCATACCTTGCCACCTGCATTGTGCAGTGTTTGCTAATTGCAGGGTGTGGTTACTTAATTAACTGTTTCACTGCTGGGCCGCACACAAAACTGGCCTTAGAGGGAACACTGCTTGCATTAATATCTTATTACCACTGCTGAGGACAGATTTATAGCAGGATTGGGCTTGTGATGTTGGCAGTGTAATGGCAGACACACAATTTCCAGAGTTAAATGACAGAAAAAAAAAGGGACAAATACCTTTAACCCCTTAAGGGACATGAAACCCAAAATCTTTCTCTCATATTTCAGATAAAGAACACAACATTCTCTTGGTATCCTTTGTTGAAGAAGCAACAATGCACATGGCTGAGCCAATAACATGATGCAAATATGTGCAGCCACCAATCAGCACCTCATGAGCCTACCTATGTATTCTTTTCAACAAAGGATACCAAGAGAACACAAATTAAATAATGGACGTAAACTGGAAAGTTGTTTAAAACTGTATTCTCTATCCAAATCATGAAAGAAAAATGTGGGTTTCATGTCCCTTTAAGCAACAAAGACGTAGCTACTACATCCCAGGGTACTTTGCCCAGCTACGTCCAGCCTTCTGCCTCATGCGGTAAGGGAGCGCTGATCGTGCTCCCATTATAGGACTCTAAGTCACTGTTTGCATCGGCTTGCAGTGCTGCCATGGGTGGTGTGGGAGGAAGGGGGGCATCTCGTAGCGGGAGGGGGTCTTGGAGGGATTTCCTTCTTACAGAAAAGTGTTTTTTTTTGGTGAGGGAGGTTGACAAACGGTTGGGCGGGGGTGAGGGGAATTGCTACACAACAGTTTTTTTTTAGATAGGGGGGGGGGGGTAAGAGAGCTGTTTTTTTTGGGGGGGGGAGGGTAAGAGAGCTGTTTTTTTTTTTTTTGGGGGGGGGGGGATATCTAAACTGCATACTGTCTGCCAGTACCTAAGATGGTGGTGACCAGTTTGGATGAGTGAGGGAAGAGAGCTGTTTGGGAAGAATCAGGTAGAGATCAGGGGGTTGGAGGGTAATCTCTATACTACAGCTAAAATGACCCTTACTTGATTAACTCCTTCAGTGCCGGGAATTTCAGAAGTGTGGTGCGCAGCTGCAATTAGCGGGATACTAATTGTCTAAAACTAAATTGCAAAGCCATTCATGTCTGCTGTTTCTGAACAAAGGTGACCCCATAGAAACTTTTACAACCAAAAATATACCAAGATGTTACTAGATCAATACCTTGGGTTCTCTACGAATATATATAGGTAAATAGGATAGGTAAATATAAAACAAGGCTCTATTTTCTGTTGAAATGGAGTGATAGCAAAAATGCGAAAAATTCTCTGGTCTTTTTGGCAACTTTTTCTCTGAAATTCACGGCACTTAAGGGGTTAAATATTTTATTTGTGGACTATAAATCTTCAATAGGGCTATATATGTCCACTGGTAAAAATAGACATCCTCTTGGCTTGGGACATCAAGACAAAAAAACAAAACAAAAAACACTACAACAATATTTGTATGAGACCCAAATTATTTTTAGAGCATACAATTTTAATCAACTTTCTAATTTACTTTTATTGTAAATTATGCTTCATTCTCTTGGTATCCTTTAGTAAAGGAGCAGCAATGCACTACTGGGAGCTAGCTGAACAATCAGGTCAGTCAGTGAAGAGAAGCACATATGTGCGGCCACCAATCTGCAGCTATTTCTCAGTAATGCATTGCTACTCCTACCCGTCTGTGCATTTCAACAAAGGTTAGCAAGAGAACTAAGCAAATTAGATAAAATAAGTAAATTGGAAAGCTGTATGTTCTGTCTGAAGCATGAAAAAAAAGAAATTAGGAGTTTCATGTCCCTTTAAGATATGGTACGGAGAAGCAGGACGCGTAAACAATGCAACTATAAAATAGCAAAAGGACTGGAAAATAAATATAACATGACTAAAGAGGACATGATTGGATTTAGTAAAAAAAAAATGTATTCAGCTGACAATATGCTCCAAACACATTCCAAAGAGAGTTAACATGCGTTTATTAAAAAACAGACTTCTCTTACACTGAGGAATAAAAAGGAAACAAGTGGCCCACATGATGTTTCTGCCATGGAAACGTTTTTCTCAATATGCATGCTTTTATTTACAGATCTACAAACACCATGAAACACCACCCCAGTCCACCAACTAGCAGCATAGTCACATGGATTCCATAAATAAGCAGTTCGTTCATGAGGCTAAAGTCAACTCGCCTCCGGCCTAAGAGGAGGAGGATGATTGATAATTTGTACTGGAAGCGCAGGAATACTCGGACGCCCAGATACTGAAGGCAAAACAGGATAGAGAGCGTCACCCAGAGCATGGAAGTGAAAAGGCTGCAGCTGAAGTACAGAAGGAATCGTATAAATCCGTACATCCATCGAGACTTCAAGTAGATGTCAAAGTTGTTGTACTTCGTGCGTACCAAATGCGTGGTCCTGACTGGTCCACAGGCGGAATGTAAGCAAGTAGTGTGGGGGCCGTGAAATGACCGAACACGACGAGGAATAGGAATTACAGGCATCAGGGAGCCCAATGTTTGTAGAGACAGCAGGGAGGATTTGCTGGGATCATATCATCCATTCGATTGATTGCGGGTCTGAAGGAATCCAAAATCTGTGTTCGTTCAAAAACCTTAAATGGCTATTGCCTGCAAAGAGAAAAAAAAATAAGCTTAAAGGGACACTGAACCCAATTTTTTTCTTTTGTAATTCAGAAAGAGCATGCAATTTTAAGCAACTTTCTAATTTACTCATATTATCAATTTTTTTCGTTCTCTTGCTATCTTTATTTGAAAAAGAAGGCATCTAAGCTTTTTTTTGTTTCAGTACTCTGGACAACACTTTTATAGGTGGATGAATTTATCCACCAATCAGCAAGGACAACCCAGGTTGTTCACCAAAAATGGGCCGGCATCTAAACTTACATTCTTGCATTTCAAATAAAGATACCAAGAGAATGAAGAAAATTTGATAATAGGAGTAAATTAGAACATTGCTTAAAATGTCATGCTCAATCTGAATCACGAAAGAAATATTTTGGGTACAGTGTCCCTTTAATAGAACCTGAAACCCAAAAAGTCACTCATGATTTGGAAAGAACGTACAATTTGAAACAATCTTTTCAAAATTTGCTTCATTCTCTAGGAATTTTTTGTTGAAGGCGAATAAATGCACTACTGGGAGCTAACAAGACAAAAATGTGTGTTGCCACCAATCAGCCATAGCACTGCTGCTGCGCATATGCCTTTCAACAAAGGAAATCAAGTGAACAAAGCCAATTTGATAAAACACGTAAATTGGAAAGTTGTATTTATTTGTATTTCAAGGCTGTTGTCAAACATCTGATTATTTCTAATGAAAATATAAAATGCTGATTTTACTTTATTTTTGCTCCTTTAAAAGCATTAAATATGTAGTAAAACCTGTAGCCTAATCTGTAGTGGCATAGGGGCAGAATTATTTATTTAAAGGGATGTGAAGGTCAAAATTAGACATTTGTGGTTAAGAAAGAGAATAATTTTAAGAGATTTTTTAATTTACTTCTATATTCAAATGTACTTCATTCTCTTAGTATTATTTTTAGAAAACATATCTAGGTAGGATCAGGTAGTTAGCTGGTGGCTACACACACGCCTCTTGTCATTGGCTCAGTAGCTGTGTTCAGCAAAATCCTAGTAGTGTACTGCAGCTCTGGAGCTAACTTTAACTATGTATTTAAATCTTTTGCTAGGGTTACGCACGTGGTTATATGCAAACAATATTGTAATATTAAAATGTATTAGAACATTTTAATTTTCAACTTTTTTTGGACAGAACAAGACGTCTCAGGAATTGATCCTTTTTACTTTTAACTGGCTAAAATAAATAATGTTTCTTCATTTAAAAAAAAAAATTAAATATTACAATCTTTGGTGAAGGAGGGTCAATCTTTTAAACAATCCGATGTGCAAACTTAATATATTTTGGACATTATAACATCCAGTGAGGTACATTTTCATGTCTGATAATATTTAAAGGGACACTGAACCCAATTTTTGTTTTTCATTGCTCAGATAGATCAGCAACTTTCTAATTTACTCCTATTATCAATGTTTCTTCATTCTCTTGCTATTTTTATTTGAAAAGCAAGAATGTAAGCTTAGAAGCCGGTCCATTTTTGGTTCACAACCTGGGTTGTGCCTACTGATTGGTGGCTAAACGTACCCACCAATAAACAAGTGCTGTCCAGGATTCTGAATCAAAAATTGGGCTGGCTCCTTAGCTTAGATGCCTTATTTTTTTAAATAAAGTATGTGTTTATTATAAATAGAGCATTTGCAACACGCTGGGCATCTTCTAGTTAAGAAAAAACTTAGCAAGTGACAGCAATAAGAAAAATATGACTACAAGTTGCAAAGAGAATGTGATATAACCAAATATATTAAAAACCATACAATTATTCATGATAATTGGGGCATAAAAATGAGGATACTAGGGGTACTAGCCAAGTCAGACTAACCTAATAGAGACATAGTGACGTTTACCTTAGCACTCATAACTGTAGGCATTCACCAGAAATAAGACCCTTGTTCCAAGCTGAGGGACAGGAAAAGCATATTTTAAAAAGGCCGCTCTAGCTCAACTGGAGTATACTATTCTTGTTAGTAGTCTCATAGTATGTATAAAAACACTATGAACAGAGACCGGTGAACGCTTTTATGGATGGGAGTGATAAAAATATTTAAAGTTAAAAAACGAAACTTAATGGTGACGCACAGCAGTGCAATACCAAAACAGTGGAATGATCACTTTTACCAAAGGTTTCTGTCTACTGTTAGAGTGCTGTTGCCAGCAGTTGAGTATTTTCTCAAACACCAGTAGTCTGAAGAAAGAACTACTGTTAAAGCAGTTAATCTCTTCTCCACAGCAAAACACTTAACATGGTTCCCATAATAACCAGGGAGTATGATCTCTTCTTTTTCTTTAAGATTTTGCAAACAGGTCTGTCATCTTCACTTGTACAGTGTGCTGTAACCTTTGTAAAGAGAGATTAACCCCTTAATGACAGAGGACGTACCAGGTACGTCATAGAAAAAACTTCCCTTAACGACAATTGACGTACCTGGCACGTCCTCTGTTGTCTGAAGTGCTGGAAGCGATCATGATCACTTCCAGCTGCTTACAAGGGATTGTAGAGATGCCTCAATATTGAGGCATCACTGCAATCCCCTATTTTACATACCGATGCAGAAAGGGACACTCTGTGGCCCTCTCTGCATCGGCCATTGATGTTAACACATTCGTTGGTGGGTGGGAGCAGCTTCTGGCTATAAGATCCTTAGTTGATGATTCCCAAACCGATCTGTCATTGTCGGCGGTTGCGGCCGGGGGTGGCGTCAAGTGCGCACGCAAAATATACAGGCAAGTGGAAAAAAAAAAAAGACAGATGTAGATGCAGGGGGATCTCCGTTCTTTAGTAAGGGATCTGGGAGGGGGAGGGATGTAGATCATTTAGGGGGGGCAGCTACACTACAGAAAACAAATATTTCATATAAAAAAGTTAAAAAAAAAACTATTTTGGGGGGCAAATTGGGTACTGGCAGACAGCTGCCAGTACCCAAGATGGCGGCAAATAGGTAGAGGGGGAGGGTTAGAGAGATGTATGGGTGGGGCATCAGGGAGGATCAATCACTGCAGACTGTATGAAAAAAAAAGAAGAAAAAAAAAGAATAAATTATTTTTATTTCAGTACTGGCAGACTTTCTGCCAGTACTTAAGATGGCGGTGACAATTGTGAGGTGGGAGAGGGAAGAGAGCTGTTTTAGGGGGGTCAAGGAGGGATCAGGGGGTGGGATGTGTCAGGTGGGAGGCTGATCTCTACACTAAAGCTAAAAATGAACCCTACAAGCTACCTAATTAACCCCTTAACTGCTGGGCATATTACAAGTGTGGTGCGCAGCAGCATTTAACAGCCTTATTATTACCAAAAAGCAATGCCAAAGCCATGTATGTCTGCTATTTCTGAACAAAGGTGATCCCAGAGAAGCATTTACAACCATTTGTGCCATAATTGCACAAGCTGTTTGTAAATAATTTCAGTGAGAAACCTAAAATTGTGAAAAAGTTACGTTTTTTTATTATTTGATCGTATTTGGCGGTGAAATGGTGGTATGAAATATACCAAAAAGGGCCTAGATCAATCATTTGGGTTGTCTGCTACACTAAAGCCAAAATTAAACCTAAAAGCTCCCTACAAGCTCCCTAATTAACCCCTTCACTGCTGGGCATAATACACGTGTGGTGAGCAGCGGCATTTAGCGGCCTTCTAATTACCAAAAAGCAACGCCAAAGCCATATATGTCTGCTATTTCTGAACAAAGAGGATCTCAGAGAAGCATTTACAACCATTTATGCCATAATTGCACAAGTTGTTTGTAAATAAATTCAGTGAGAAACCTAAGGTTTGTGAAAAAATTTGTGAAAAAGTCAATTTTTTTCATTTGATTGCATTTGGCGATGAAATGGTGGCATGAAATATACCAAAATGGGCCTAGATCAATGCTTTGGGATGTCTTCTAAATAAAAATATATACATGTCAAGGGATATTCAGGGATTCCTGACAGATATCAGTGTTCCAATGTAACTAGCGCTAATTTTGAAAAAAAAGTGGTCTGGAAATAGCAAAGTGCTACTTGTATTTATTGCCCTATAACTTGCAAAAAAAAGCAAAGAACGTGCAAACATTGGGTATTTCTAAACTCAGGACAAAATTTATAAACTATTTAGCATGGGTGTTTTTTGGTGGTTGTAGATGTGTAGTAACAGATTTTGGGGTCAAAGTTAGAAAAAGTGTGTTTTTTTCCATTTTTTCCTCATATTTTATATTTTTTTTATAGTAAACTATAAGATATGATGAAAATAATGGTATCTTTAGAAAGTCCATTTAATGGCGAGAAAAACGGTATATAATATGTGTGGGTACAGTAAAGGAGTAAGAGGAAAATTACAGCTAAACACAAACACTTCAGAAATGTAAAAATAGCCATTGTCATTAAAGGGCCAGTAAACCTAAAAAATAATGTTATATAATTCTGCACATAGTGCAGAATTATATAACATTATATTAGTGGTATCGTTATAAAACTTAATATTGCCTTTGAATTTTTTATAAATATGACAGTTTCTCAGACCCGCTCTCTGTACTCTGCTGAGCGGGTCTGTTTCTATTCCACAGCGCATCACAGCCGGGCCGCGCCATAACACTAAGTGCAGCTCGCTCCTGCTGTCAGACAGAGCAGGAGCGAGCTGCACTTAGTGTTATGGCGCGGTCGGGCCGGGCTGTGACTATACAGCTGGCCCGATGCGCTGTGTGAATATAACAGACCCGCTCAGCAGAGTACAGAGAGCGGGTCTGAGAAACTGTCATATTTACAAAAAATTCAAAGGCAATATTAAGTTTTATAACGATACCACTAATATAATGTTATATAATTCTGCACATTATTTTTTAGGTCTATTGACACTAAGGGTAAGAAAATTGAAAAATGGTCCGGTCATTAAGGGGTTAAAGGGACACTGAACCCAATTTTTTTCTTTCGTGATTCAGATAGAGGATGCAATTTTAAGCAACTTATCAAATTTTCTTAATTCTCTTGGAATCTTTATTTGAAATGCAAGAATGTAAGTTTAGATGCCGACCCATAAGTGCTGTCCAGGGTCTGAACCAAACAATAGCTTAGATGTCTTCTTTTTCAAATAAAGATAGCAAGAGAACAAATAAAATTTTAAATTAGGAGTAAATTAGAAAGTTGCATGCTTCATCTGAATCATGAAAGAAAAAAATTGGGTTCAATGTCCCTTTAAGAGTTCTTAAAGGGACATAATTCCTATAGGCTACATCCGTAGAAAGTGATGCAGAATAACTGTAAAAAGCTGAAAAGAAAATATCACCTGAACATCTTTAATAAAAAAAAGTTAGATATTTGACCTCAAAATTTCTCAAGCTCACAAGAGTAAATGCTCTTTGAATACTTGAACTGAACCTACAGCTACTGTCAGCAGCCAATCAGTTTTAACAGTGCTGATGTCACACTTTGCTTTACTATGATCTCATGAGATTTCATAGTAAACTGAGAAGGGAAATAACATGACTGTCTGCACATAACAGATGCACACTTCCTTATAAGTCCTGGGACTAGCATCCTGATTGGCTGCTTAAAGTCTCTCTTCAATGGGATGGGTCTACTGAGGACATTTTGGGGTAAAATATCTACCTTTTTACATAGAGATGTTCAGGTGATATTTTCTAGTCAGCTTTTTAAAGCTATGCTGCATCAGTTTCAAGTGTTTGCATGATTCAAATTACCATCACTAGCTACCTACATATACTCAGTTCCATCACTAGCTACCTACATATACTCAGTCCCATCACTAACTACCTACATATACTCAGTCCCTTCACTACCTACCTACATATACTCAGTCCCATCACTAGCTACCTACATATACTCAGTCCCATCACTACCTACCTACATATACTCAGTCCCATCACTAGCTACCTACATATACTCAGTCCCATCACTACCTACCTACATATACTCAGTCCCATCACTACCTACCTACATATACTCAGTCCCATCACTAGCTACCTACATATACTCAGTCCCATCACTACCTACCTACATATACTCAGTCCCATCACTAGCTACCTACATATACTCAGGCCCATCACTACCTACCTACATATACTCAGTCCCATCACTAGCTACCTACATATACTCAGTCCCATCACTAGCTACCTACATATACTCAGTCCCATCACTAGCTACCTACATATACTCAGTCCCATCACTAGCTACCTACATATACTCAGTCCCATCACCAGCTACCCACATATACTCAGTCCCATCACTAGCTACATACATATACTCAGTCCCATCACTAGCTACCTACATATACTCAGTCCCATCACTAGCTACCTACATATACTCAGTCCCATCACTAGCTACCTACATATACTCAGTCCCATCACTAGCTACCTACATATACTCAGTCCCATCACTACCTACCTACATATACTCAGTCCCATCACTAGCTACCTACATATACTCAGTCCCAATCACCAGCTACCTACATATACTCAGTCCCATCACCAGCTACCTACATATACTCAGTCCCATCACTAGCTACCTACATATACTCAGTCCCATCACTAGCTACCTACATATACTCAGTCCCATCACTAGCTACCTACATATACTCAGTCCCATCACTAGCTACCTACATATACTCAGTCCCATCACTAGCTACCTACATATACTCAGTCCCATCACTAGCTACCTACATATACTCAGTCCCATCACTAGCTACCTACATATACTCAGTCCCATCACTAGCTACCTACATATACTCAGTCCCATCACTAGCTACCTACATATACTCAGTCCCATCACTAGCTACATACATATACTCAGTCCCATCACTAGCTACCTACATATACTCAGTCCCATCACTAGCTACCTACATATACTCAGTCCCATCACTAGCTACCTACATATACTCAGTCCCATCACCAGCTACCTACATATACTCAGTCCCATCACCAGCTACCTACATATACTCAGTCCCATCACCAGCTACCTACATATACTCAGTCCCATCACTAGCTACCTACATATACTCAGTCCCATCACTAGCTACCTACATATACTCAGTCCCATCACTAGCTACCTACATATACTCAGTCCCATCACCAGCTACCTACATATACTCAGTCCCATCACCAGCTACCCACATATACTCAGTCCCATCACCAGCTACCCACATATACTCAGTCCCATCACCAGCTACCCACATATACTCAGTCCCATCACCAGCTACCCACATATACTCAGTCCCATCACCAGCTACCCACATATACTCAGTCCCATCACCAGCTACCCACATATACTCAGTCCCATCACCAGCTACCCACATATACTCAGTCCCATCACCAGCTACCCACATATACTCAGTCCCATCACCAGCTACCTACATATACTCAGTCCCATCACCAGCTACCCACATATACTCAGTCCCATCACCAGCTACCTACATATACTCAGTCCCATCACCAGCTACCCACATATACTCAGTCCCATCACCAGCTACCCACATATACTCAGTCCCATCACCAGCTACCCACATATACTCAGTCCCATCACCAGCTACCCACATATACTCAGTCCCATCACCAGCTACCTACATATACTCAGTCCCATCACTACCTACCTACATATACTCAGTCCCTTCACTACCTACCTACATATACTCAGTCCCATCACTAGCTACCTACATATACTCAGTCACATCACTACCTACGTACTGAGTGACATTTAATCCTCCCATTCAGTTTCTCAGTCACATGACAGTCAAGTCTCTTTTCAATTTTGTGTTGTCATATTATCGCTCACAAACATCCTCTCGGTTACACAGGTGTCAAACACATACGGCCTCAGACATACGCACAGTAGTATACAAACAACACTCACAGCTGGGCCTTGCGTTTCTCCTCCAATACCGGTCTCCCAATACCACTCTCCCCTCCATCACCAGCCGATGCCAGTCCGGTTCACGCCCCCCTCCAGCTGCCGGTGTCGTGCTTCCTAGTTCCGGGATGTATTCTCGCGATAATAGAAATCTCCTATTATATCCTTGGGAACCAAGATGGAAGTCTCGTTACCATGGTTACCGTTTCCTATTAAAAAATGCTTTGGCACTAAATTGATATAAATAGGAAAATTTTCAAGCAAACTAAAGCTCAGTTTAATTGCTAACAGAAGTGTATTGTTTTTTAAATAAAAAAAATAAAAAAAAAAACACCCACACATATTAATAACATGTCCATAATATTTACTCTAATTAACTGCCTCTTTGATGGAGTAAATATTAGAGCTGTCAAGTCAAACTGTGAGGTAGTGTGAATATTATTTCAAAGAAAATTATTTTGGCCCTATTCCAACCTAATTGCATAATTAAAACTACCACACTAATTATCTTTTTTTGCTGCCCATGTTATTATCTGCCATATCCTATGTGTTCCACTCTCATCTGCCTGATCTTGCCTGTTTCTGATAACATGTATGATTGTTCACTTGCTAACCCCAAGTTTTATGTCCCCCTCTCATTTTGCTTTCACTATTTGGCTGACAACCATGTATGATTCTTGGCTTGCTGATAGGGTTGCCAGCTGTGCTCCATAAAAATACCTTACGACCTAAAGGTGACTAGGCACGTGACGGGACGTAGCTGGGTTCACACAATGGGGACAGGGTAGATTTATACCCTGGGCGGACATGATTTGCGCCCTGCATCGCTGAATGCCGAGTTGCCGATAGCATACGCTGTTGGCATTTAACATTGGACAAGCAGTTCTGGTGAACTGCTTGTGCAATGCCGCCCCTACAGATTTGCGGCCAATCGGCCGCTAGCAGGGGGTCAATCAACCCGATCATATTCGATCTGGCAGATTGATGTCCGCAGCCTCAGAGGAGGCGGACGAGTTAAGGAGCAGCAGTCTTAAGAAACAGGGGTATACGCCCCATTCGGGCGTGATAAATTGGCCCCAATGTCCCTCCAAAAGCTCAACCTTAGGCCTCACAGCCCCACCCTTGATCCCACCACATATATTTTTCACAACAAGCAGTCATTTTATCCCCTTGGTTGCTGTGATGATAGCAGGATGTGATGTCACTAGCATGTGGGCGGGGCTTAGGTCCGGTGTCGGTGTCGCAGTTAGTTTAGTACAATCAACCTGTCTGGATGTGTATTGCTATGCTCTGTAATAAAATAGAGTTGTACCATCATTGCTGTGTCCTGCATATGTCCTGCATCTCATGACATGGTGTCAGAAGTTCTGGACTACGCTTCTGTTTCTGATGATGACGATGTCAAAGTTTACCCCACCTGAGCCTTTTGACTTTTCTCAGCCTGCAGCTTGGCCCACATGGCGTCAGCGGTTTCAGCGCTTCAGGATTGCATCCAAACTGAACAAGGAGAGTGGTGAAGTACAAGTTAATTCTCTTTTATATTCTATGGGGAAAGATGTAGAGCCAGTGTTCAATGCTTTTACTTTCCAAGAAGGGGACGAAGTTAACTTTGATATAGTTATGGATAAACTCAGTGCCCACTTTGTGCCCAAAAGAAATGTGATTCATGAGAGAGCTTGTTTTCACAAACGTAATCAGCGTGTGGGAGAATCTGTGGAGTCATTTGTGCGCAGCCTGTATGAATTAGCTGAATTCTGTGAGTTTGGTGTTGCTAAAGAAGAGCAAATCAGAGACAGAATAGTTATTGGAATTGCAGATGCTGAAGTCTCCCTGAAGCTGCAGTTAGAGCCTGATTTAACGTTAGACGGGGCTATTAGGATGGCCCGCCAGAGTGAACTGGTGAAAAAGCAAAGTGCTGATCTGAGGTCTGAGAGTATTGTGGATGAAGTGCAACAGTCTAGGAAAATTACTAGTGAAAGGCACAGTGTGAGCGGTAGATCTAAAGTACTGGAAAGGCCTAGAAGTGGATGGGCGCAACATGGCCGATGCACACGGTGCTACCGGGCTCATGATCAGAGTGCTATATGCCCGGCCAGAGATAAAAGATGCAGAAAATGTAACAGAATAGGCCATTTTGAAGTGGTGTGTAAAACTGAATACATTAAGGAGATGCAGGTGGACAGTGACCAGGAGGGTCAGGAAGTGTCTTTTGTGGGGTCTGTTGTGGAACGGACAAGCTCAGAGGAAGATTGGAAAGTTACTTTTACTGTAATGGGAGCCAAAGTTGATTTTAAGATTGACACAGGAGCAGATATCACTGTAATGTCTTTTGCTGAATTTATGAAACTGCCTCGACAGCCCCAGCTGGCGAAGGTTACTACAAATGTTCATAGTCCTGGTGGCCGCATTGATTGTGTGGGGAAATTTCTTGCCAGCTGTGAGTACAAACAAAGGAAGTTCACCATGTGGGTGCATGTGATCCGAGGTCAGTGTGTTAACAGTTTATTGAGCAGAAAAGCAGCCTGTGACTTGGGCCTCGTGGCCAGAGTGAATGAGATCTCTGAAGATATGTTTGGCGAGTTGGGCCTACTGAGCTGCAAACCTGTCCGTATAGCACTTAAAAGTGACGCAGTCCCGTACAGTATTTCTACTCCTCGTAGAATTCCGTTCCCGCTCATGCCTCAAGTGGAGAAAGAGCTCATGCGCATGAAGTCTATGGGGGTTATTGAAGAGGTTGTTGAAGCAACTGATTGGTGTGCCCCCATTGTTCCAGTTGCAAAGAAAAACGGAAAGGTGCGCATCTGTGTGGACCTGAAAAGGTTGAATGAGGCAGTGAAGAGGGAGAGATTTGTGCTGCCGACATTGGAAGATATAGCCCCGAAGTTGGCTGGGGCGAAGTTCTTTTCCACATTAGACGCTTCTAGCGGCTTTTGGCAGATCCCCCTGGATCCAAAGTGCCGCAAACTGACTACCTTTATCACTCCGGTAGGTCGGTTCTGCTTCTGCAGACTTCCCTTTGGGATATCCTCCGCTCCTGAGATCTTTCAAAGGGAAATGAGTTCTCTCCTGAGTTGCCACGTGGGCACAGCAGTCGTCATGGACGACATTCTAGTGTATGGGTCTACAGTGGAGGAGCATGATCAGCGTTTGAGTTGTGTGCTGCAGGCTATCAAAGAGTCTGGGCTGAAGCTGAATAAAGAAAAATGTCATTTTAGGAAAACTGAATTATGCTACTTTGGGCATGTCATCAACGGGGATGGCATCAAGCCGGACCCCGAGAAAATTCAGGCTATCGAACAGATGAAAAGCCCTTCTGATGTACATGAGCTGAGACAGATATTGGGCCTTGTAAATTACGTGGGCAAGTTTCTTCCAGATTTATCTACAGTTTTGCACCCTATCACAGAGTTGCTTAAGAAAGATGTTGCCTGGGTCTGGGGACCCTCACAAGAAAAAGCGTTCCTGCATGCTAAGTCCCTGCTGGGGTCTGCCCCAGTGCTGGGGTTCTACGACCCTTCAAAAAAGACTGTGGTTAGTGCTGATGCAAGCAGTTATGGGTTGGGGGCTGCACTCCTGCAGCTGAATGACAACAAACTACAGCCCATCGCCTACTGTTCCCGCACACTGACGGCTGCGGAGTCAAAATACGCTCAAATTGAGAAAGAGTGCCTGGCTGCAGTTTGGGCCTGTGAGCGCTTTCAGCGTTATCTAGTGGGTTTGGAGAAATTTAGTCTGGAAACTGACCACAAACCGCTAGTCCCTCTTATCAATTCTTATGACATCGACAAAACACCCTTGAGATGCCAGAGACTTTTAATGAGACTACTCAGGTTCAATGTTCAGGCAGTGCATGTGCCGGGGAAGCAGCTGGTTGTGGCAGATACACTGTCCAGGCTCCCGCTGGCTGCTGCTGAAGAATCCTCCACAGAGTCGGATGTAAAAGTGTATGTTGATTCAGTTCTGGCCTCTAAGTCCATTTCTTCAAGGAAACTGGAAGAGATAAAGAAAGAGACATATTTGGACACAGATCTGCAAGAAGTTATAAGGTACATAAGAGATGGCTGGCCCGAGAGCCGGGCAGCCTGGATGTCTTTAAATGCTTACCAGCCAGAGAGGTCGCAGCTCACGGAGCTGGAGGGGTTGGTGCTGTTCCAAGACCGTATTGTAATTCCTGTCAGCATGAGGAAGGAGATGTTAAACAGGATTCACGATGGCCACTTAGGCATTACAAAGTGCAGAGAAAGAGCAGCTACAGCTGTGTGGTGGCCTGGGATCAGCTCCGACATTGCAAATCACGTGTCTAAATGTGCCTTTTGCCGGGAACGCCGGCCTACTCAGAGAAGGGAGCCCTTAATGTCTACTCCGCTGCCTGCGGGGCCGTGGCAGAAAATAGCTGCTGATTTGTGCGAACTGCACGGGAAAAAGTTTCTTGTTGTTATCGACTACTATTCCAGGTATTTGGAAATAGCACCCCTGAATGATATCACAAGTCAGGCCGTTATCATTCGCCTGAAGAGCTTGTTCGCCCGCTGGGGCATTCCAATGGAGCTGGTGAGTGATAATGGCATGCAGTTCGCTTCTACAGAGTTCAGTGCTTTCAGCAGGGAATATGATTTTGTACATTCCACGTCAAGTCCACATTATCCGCAGGCCAACGGAATGGCTGAAAGGGCAGTTCAAACAACAAAATTCATTCTAAAGCAATCTGAACCGTACCTAGCCCTCTTGTCATACAGGGCGACGCCCATTCAAGCCACCGGGTTTAGCCCGGCACAGCTGATGCTAGGACGCCAGATTCGCACCACTTTACCCTCAGTGGGTGTCTTCAAGCCGCCTGGCCCTGTTCCTCGGGACGAAGTCCTTAGGAGGGATGAAGAGGCCAAAAAGGGTTATCGTTTCTTCTACGACAGGAGACATTCTGTCAGGCCTTTACAGGAACTGAAAGCGGGCCAAAGTGTCAGAATTAAACTGGATGATGAGAAGAAATGGAAGACGCCTGCTACGGTAGTGGGCCGCTCTCCAGAACCAAGGTCTTACACAGTCCTTACAGAGGGAGGGACGGTTACACGCCGTAACCGAAGACATCTTCAGCCTGTACCTGAGAGTCTGGAACCGGATACCTCAGTACCACCGCCGGTGGGATCCCCTGTTCTAAGAGAGGTGCCTTCCCCTCAGCAAGATCATAGCGGGGATATATCTTTGCCTCCAGCAGACTCTTGTTCACCATCTTCTGTATCAGAGGACAGTTCATGCAAAGTTACATCAAGCGGAAGAGTGGTGAGGCTTCCGGCCCGATACAGGGACTGACTTTAGCTAGAACAGTGACCGGAGGTATGGGCAGAATAATCCCATGGTCACTGTGGACTAGGGTAGTCTACCCCGATGTCCAAGTCAGGATGTAATTTATTTGTTCATGTTTTCTAATCTATCTGTTTTTATAATGTTCTAAAACAAAATGTTGTTGTATACCCTGTTGGTGTACTTTGTTATTTAATATATGCGAATGTATGCTTTGTCTTTGAAAAAGGGGAAGATGTGATGATAGCAGGATGTGATGTCACTAGCATGTGGGCGGGGCTTAGGTCCGGTGTCGGTGTCGCAGTTAGTTTAGTACAATCAACCTGTCTGGATGTGTATTGCTATGCTCTGTAATAAAATAGAGTTGTACCATCATTGCTGTGTCCTGCATATGTCCTGCATCTCATGACAGTTGCCAGTAACACATGTACAAAGTAGTGATGTGATCCCCTTGACTGCCAGAAGTAAACACCCAGCAATGATTGAACACCCCCATGGTTGCCTGAAACACATATAATAGAAAATGCACAGTGTAACTTCTTTTTGAGCCATATTTCTAATGCATAAAGTCCTAGAAAGCCCTTTAAATTTAGCTGGCAGGGGTCTTTAAAGGGGCAGTAAACCTACAAAATAATGTTATATATATAACATTATCTTAGCGCAAACTTTATGCAACATAATATTGCAGCTAAAATTTGATTATAAAAGAGGATTTTTCAGACCGCCGCTCTTGCATTACTGAGCGGGTCTGGTTTTCCCCCTGAGCGCATCTTGGCAGCTGTCTAGTCACAGCCCGGCCCGATCGCGCCATTACACTCAATGTAGCTCGCTCCCGCTATCAGTAGAGCAAGAGCGGCGGTCTGAAAAATCCTCTTATATAATCAAATTTTAGCTGCAATATTATGTTGCATAAAGTTTGCGCTAAGATAATGTTATATAATTCTGCACTATGTGCAGAATTATATAACATTATTTTGTAGGTTTACTGCCCCTTTAAGTGTCCAGTATTTTTGAACAGATTGTACTGGACAGCCTGCCAAAATACTGGACACCCTATTTGTATTGTTCAGATAAACTATAATCAATTGATACAGACATTAAGGCTTCTAGATGTGGGGAATCTACTATTAAATAATGACAGACCTAGCACCTGTAGTTTCTTAGCTACACTGCACAATTACATATGCTAATTAGTATGGCTCGTAACCCCAGAGGTAATCACTTGACATGATCCTGAGGCTCAGCCATAGCTCTATAGATATTACCAGACCAAAGCAGTTCATGGCATTATAATAATCTATTCCCAACATATAAGCACTTTAAACTCAGGATTTGAATTTGAGTTTTGTGGACAGTAAATACCTTGTACTTACAAGACATTAAACATACCGCCCAACTGTCCCGATTTTCGGGGGAACAGTCCCGAATTGAGAGCTCTGTCCCGCTGAGCGTGCTGTCTGTTCTGCATTGTCCCCTGCCCCGACTGTGGAGTTTTGTTGTTGTTTTAAAAACAACTTTCTAATTGTCCTCCTTACCCTGTTACATCACTGCATGGTCACTTGACATATATAATAATGTGCAATACCGGACTTTGAAGTCCATTGGCTTGAATCACGTGGTTGCAAGTGGCAAAACCGTTGGTCTCTATTTGAAGTGCCGAGCGTTGCACTCTGTGATGCGCATATGCGGTGGGCTCTGCAACAAAGTGACAGAGTGTCTCAGTCAGCTCAACAGAACAGTGTCTCTACGTGGTTGCTCAGGTTACTGAGATGGGTACGCTAGTGGCTAAGTTCTGTGAGACCGATATAGAGTGGTTCTAGGGGTCCGGTGGCTCACGCTGTTGATCAACTAGATGTCTGATTTTTTTTTCATGGCCACCAGTACCAGCGCAGCGGTTTAGGACTCACTCCCCTTGTTGAAATTCATGTCACACCTGTTATTTTCTTTATATTGGCAACCACTCCATGGGCTTCGTTAATGTAATAAATTATATTAAAAAAAGTCAACTTTCATGTTAATATGTCCTAAAATGTGTGAGTTGATGCTTTTTCTCCTTGGCCATAATTTTGTATAAGTACCCCATTTCATGCAAAACACTTATAATAACCACTGAATGACAGAATATACACATAGTGATGGTAATGTATACGTGACTGGCAGCTTTCATCTGGAATAAATATACATTTTTCCTCTCTGCTTTACTCTGTAGTCGACAAGTGTTTTGTAAACGTTAGTTCTGTCTTTGGCTAAGGTCATAAAAAGGTTTGTCATGTGGTTTCTTTTCCAAACCAATACAATACAAATATTGCAGTAAGTGACAGGCATTTACATAATGAATGTTAAAGATTATATATATATATATATATATATATATATATATATATATATATATATATATATATATATATATATATATATATATGAGAACAAAAGAGAAAATGAGCCAGTAGAAAGAATCCACTGGATCACTCCTAGGCGCTACTATCAAGATATTATTATGCCACAATGTATATATTATATCCAGCACCTATCACCCCTCTAAAGGAAATGAGAACAAAAAGGAGCAGGGTGGCGCAGAAAACCAAAAGCTAGAGAACACAGTCAATATACAACTATGTAAAAACAGAACAGCAAATATGATAAAATATAGTATATAAAATATAGATAAAAGAACATCAAATACATAAAACAGATAAAAGACCATATATATCAAAGGGAAATATAAGGTGCATGTAGAATAGGCCTAAGCCCAATAAATAGTCTCAAATAAGTTAATCCAGTGCACACCAAATGTGGAGAAAAAACAATCTTCATGCGATAGTCCCCTAGTGGATGTACACTTACTTCCAAGGACCTCAATCAAATGAGGTAAGAATGTAGCACTTTCATAAATAAGCCGGGCACCTCCTGTAGAATGGATGGGATACGATAACTGTGGATCTCTTAGTGTATACTCTTCGGTATCTTGGAAATTATATGATAGTATAACCTTCCCAGACTCCTTGTGCTCTCTTTAATGAGTGGTAGCTTCCAGTTCCAGTATAAGTGTCATAGAAAAAGAACCAGAAAAGCAAACATAGTGTAAAACTGCTTTAATAGAACATAGACTGACACATTATAGGTTACACTCACATTTAAAAACCTCAACTAATGAGGTATGGTATTAGCACATAAAAGAAGTACAAGCTGAAGCCCAGAAATCCTGTAGTCATCCGAAATAAGGAAGACAGTTCAAAGTACAATCAAAGGCTCCAGACCTCTGATGAAGAAGGGAATCTAAATCACTAACCCCTTCGAAACGCGTAAGGTATTTAAGGAAGGCGCACTGCTTGTCTATGGTTTTGGATTGAACTGTGCTTCTGCTTATCTGGAGCCTTTGATTGTACTTTGAACTGTCTTCCTTATTTCGGATGACTACAGGATTTCTGGGATAGGTTATACTATCATATAATTTCCAAGATACCGAAGAGTATACACTAAGAGATCCACAGTTATCGTATCCCATCCATTCTACAGGAGGTGCCCCGCTTATTTATGAAAGTGCTACATTCTTACCTCATTTGATTGAGGTCCTTGGAAGTAAGTGTACATCCACTAGGGGACTATCGCATGAAGATTGTTTTTTCTCCACATTTGGTGTGCACTTGATTAACTTATTTGAGACTATTTATTGGGCTTAGGCCTATTCTACATGCACCTTATATTTCCCTTTGATATATATGGTCTTTTATCTGTTTTATGTATTTGATGTTCTTTTATCTATATTTTATATACTATATTTTATCATATTTGCTGTTCTGTTTTTACATAGTTGTATATTGACTGTGTTCTCTAGCTTTTGGTTTTCTGCGCCACCCTGCTCCTTTTTGTTCTCATATATATATATATATATATAGTTATTTTTTATAGCAAAATATTATTTTGCCTCCTAGGAAGTTTCAAAAATAAATTTAACACAGAAATCCATTTTGTACTTTGAAAGATTATATAAGCACTCTGTAGTATTGCAAAATCAGACGAAGTGAGCACAGATGCTCACGAAATGCGTATGATCACGTGACGCTCATTCGGGACGTCACTTGCGGATGTCCCGGTTAGCCGCTCGGCACTCTACATTGTAGCGATAGTTACTTTACTTATTTAGACTTTTAAACTTAAATTAAATTTAAGGTTTATGTTTAAACCACAGTGAGACTATCTAATTTTTTATTTTTTACTATGCTAAATAAAATAAAAAAAATTAATATTCCTCTGGCCAAGCTCTAGATAAATTTGTAAACCTTCAAATCACCCACTGTTAGAGATTGAGAAGGCTCATCATAAGAAGGAAAAAGAAAAACGTATGGAGGTCAAAAACTGGAGATTATACATCTGAAACTGAAACATTTCTTTTACTACTCAACTCATCATTTACCACAGGTGAGCGAGTATTATTTATTATTTGTTCCATACAAACACAGTACTAATACAGGAAATATTTTTTCCTTTTTTCACTCCATGTTTTTGGATCGCTGCCTTTGGAATCGCTATCAGAAAACCCTCTACTCTATATATATGTGTATATATATATATATATATATTTATATATATATGTGTGTGTGTGTGTGTGTATGTATGTATATATATATATATATATATATATATATATATATATATATATATATATATATATGGAGAGTGAGGGGTTTAGAGAAAAGCGCCTCTATAGGAATCTATTCCCACATTCCCTGTATAGGTTAATATACAAACAAAGTTGTTTAGTGTAAAAAATGTGTACAAGATTGGAATTTGTGCTGTATAGAATTCCAACTAATAATACAATGTTATATTATAGTAAACACTAATTGTAGTTGGTACACTCAATTGTGTGAGTTTTGCATATGTTCCATATAAATCACAATAACAAGGTAGTCCAGCCACAAATTAAATGTGGAAGAATAAATGCTGCAAATGCAATAAAGCTTAACACACTCTATCCAGTAGGTATTGCACTTACTAGAACAAACCTCAATCGTATGAGGTAAGTTGCCGCCTCTTGTAAGTGAAAAACTTCAGGATTCCAGTAGTGTGGGTAGATATTTGGCCGTCTGTGTCTTGCCTTCTCCTCTCAGAGTATGGATTCTGTATGCTTTATCTTTGCCTTCTCCTCTCAGAGTATGGATTCTGTGTTCTTTGCCTTCTCCTCTCAGAGTATGGGTTCTGTATGCTTTGTCTTTTCCTTCTCCTCTCAGAGTATGGTTTCTGTGATCTGTGTCTTTGCCTTCTCCTCTCAGAGTATGGATTCTGTGTTCTGTGTCTTTGCCTTCTCCTCTCAGAGTATGGATTCTGTGTTCTTTGCCTTCTCCTCTCAGAGTATGGGTTCTGTATGATGGTGATGGAATTTCTCCAAGTTCCCCGCAGTGTTTATATGGAAATAAAGGCAGAAGAGAAAAACATAGCGTAAAATCGTTTTTATTTAGATAAAAAGTAATATAAAAAGTGGCCACTCACATGTTCAATCCTCAAACATATGAGGTATGTAAAAGACACTCAGTATTAACCTGTGTTGTTCCCCTTAAAGGATCTGGTGTGCAAGTGTTTTTCCTTTTAATTTCACGGAAAATATCTTACAAAGATGTTTAAAACCACAGATCCAGTGGTGTCCGTTTTTTTATAGTCAGGTAATACAGCGTGGTAAAAGCAATAGTATGTACAAAGTCAAGACGATGAACTAATGGAGTCAAGATTGACTCCCAAAACAAACAAACAAAGTCTTGTAGTGAAATTCCCTTACGCGTTTCAAAGCCTCTTATTGTGCTTCTTCCTCAGAGGGTGAATAATCTGGGTCTATACTTTCTGTTCATAAAAGCCGGGCGGCGGCACGCCCCTCATGACAGATTCCGTGATATCATTGGTTAGAGTTAATGTCTATTACTAAGCTTTTCCTGTTTGTGTCGAGTTGCGTAATCGACGTGTTCTATGATTGGCTGAATAGTGTGGGCAGAGTAAAGTAACGTTAACGTATACTCTGTGACGTCACTCATAGATTTAGATAGTTTCAGTTAACGTGGTTACCATGGTGACAGGTAAACAGTCTCGTATCAATACAGTACTTAAAGGGTATTATTATGTTTCTTTTAGAACGTGCTGCATTGATACGGTTGTGCTGTAATTTATTAATTTCAGATGTGGGAAGTAGTTTTAAAATTTAGCAAAAACAATAATTTTTCGATACTCTATTGTTTTAAATCTGTATAAGCAGCTGGGTGGCTTTTCTTTTTGTTAAGACAATTTAAAAGTACACACATTAAAAACATATAAAGCATTTCTGTTCACGATCAAGGATGAAATCATGTTATGAATTTCGTCCTGTTGAAAATTTGTATAGCTGCAAATTGTACATATACATTTATTTATTTATATTCTTGTGACCAAAATATCCTGACTATTAGGTGTTTATGGTTTTGTTCACACAATATTTTTATGTATAAAACAAGACCAATAATCTCAGGAATAGGTTCTTTAACAACAAAACTTTCTGAATATGTAGACTCATACCTACAACCTTTGGTTCCAACTTTAAAAGCATACATCAGGGATACACCACATATTATAGAGCAACTGAGTAAAGTGGAATGGAAGAATAATTACAAATGGCTCACATTAGACGTAAGCGCCCTGTACACAAACATACCCCACAGTAAAGGGATAGAGGCGATAAAATACTGGTTAAACAAAATAACAGATTTAGATGAAAAGAAGAAAGAATTTATCAAAGAATCAATCAAATTCATTCTTGAAAGAAACTATTTTAAATTTAATGAGGACTACTATGTACAGATTGGCGGGACAGCGATGGGGACTAAATTTGCCCCAAGCTACGCCAATCTGTACATGGGTCTCTGGGAGGAGACGTTTATTTGGAATAACAATCCATACATTTCAAAAATAGTGACATGGGCCCGCTTCATAGATGACATCATTGTCATATGGAGTGGGGACAACATGGAACTAAAAGATTTTGTGACATACATTAATCATAATGATTTCAACCTCACATTTACAGACAAAAGCAACAGAGAGGAGATAGAATTTCTTGATTTAATTTTATTCTCAGAAAACAACATAATTCTAAGTAAACTGTACAAGAAACCAACAGATAGCAATGGCTATCTTAATGCCAAGAGTGGTCACCATCCTAAATGGATTAACAATATACCATTTGGACAGTATCAGAGACTAAAAAGAAATTGCTAAAAAAATAGTGATTTCAAGGAAGAATCTACTAGCCTCACAGCAAAACTATTACATAAAGGTTATAAGGAGAAAGATCTAATAGCAGCATACACCAAAGTGGAAAAGATGGATAGGAATAAAATGTTATGTAATAATAAGAATAGAAATAACAAAAACTTTAATCCAGGAGTCACCTTTATAACCACGTACAGTACTGGGGCCAGAGAAATAGAAAAGATCCTCAAAAGACATTGGCATATATTAACAAAGGATCCTTTACTAAAGGAAATTGGGGGAACATGTCCACGTATAATATACAGAAAAAACAAAAACATAAAATCTATTATAGGACCCAGTAAACTAAAGAAAAAAGAAAAAGAAAAAACTAACAATTGGTTGGGAACTAAGAGTATTGGTTTTTTCAAATGCAACAGACTTAACTGTGCAGCATGCTCACATCATTACAGCGGTAGCAAACCAACTAAACAAATAGTGTCAACCGCCACTAAAAAAACACAAAATCTGACTACACTGACTAATTGCAGGACTGATTATGTAGTATGCTTATTAGAATGCAGCTGCAATCTACAATACATAGAGAACTACACGACCATACAAAAAAAGATTGTTAGAACATATCAGGAACATTGAGGGAGGGGAAAAGAACCATAGTGTACCACTGCATTTTAAAAACTTCCATGATAAGGACCCTACCAGCTTGAAAGGTACCGTTTTAGAACACATTAAGAAGGCACCAGAGGGAATAAACAGAGAACTCTTTTTGAGAAAAAGAGAGACCTTCTGGATCCATCAATTTGGAACTATGAGTCCAGGGGGTCTAAACAAGGACATTGATCTTGCAGCATTTCTTGAATAGAAGAAACACTATAAACACCCTTCAACAATCACTCAAACTATCAGAATCATATTTAAATTAATACCTTGAATATGGTTTAATGAAGCACTTACATATATGCATAGGAAAAAACATTACCTATTGACCATACTGAAATACATGATAAGAATACAAAATAACACAAGTAATTTACATTTCTTTCAACTTAACGTCGCCAATTGGCCTTCACAGATAACTCACAATATGTCCTCATATATATATATATATACTCCACTTTAAAATATGTAATCCTAACTTATATAATGTCTAATCCCTAAGGGACATATTTTTAATAGACATTACTTTCTGGGTAATACCAAAAAATATATGATCACACATTGATTACACCTGGGATCCTAATAACAAACCAAGGATTCTTGTTTTATACATAAAAATATTGTGTGAACAAAACCATAAACACCTAATAGTCAGGATATTTTGGTCACAAGAATATAAATAAATAAATAAATGTATATGTACAATTTGCAGCTATACAAATTTTCAACAGGACGAAATTCATAACATGATTTCATCCTTGATCGTGAACAGAAATGCTTTATATGTTTTTAATGTGTGTACTTTTAAATTGTCTTAACAAAAAGAAAAGCCACCCAGCTGCTTATACAGATTTAAAACAATAGAGTATCGAAAAATTATTGTTTTTGCTAAATTTTAAAACTACTTCCCACATCTGAAATTAATAAATTACAGCACGACCGTATCAATGCAGCACGTTCTAAAAGAAACATAATAATACCCTTTAAGTACTGTATTGATACGAGACTATTTACCTGTCACCATGGTAACCACGTTAACTGAAACTATCTAAATCTACGAGTGACGTCACAGAGTATACGTTAACGTTACTTTACTCTGCCCACACTATTCAGCCAATCATAGAACACGTCGATTACGCAACTCGACACAAACAGGAAAAGCTTAGTAATAGACATTAACTCTAACCAATGATATCACGGAATCTGTCATGAGGGGCGTGCCGCCGCCCGGCTTTTATGAACAGAAAGTATAGACCCAGATTATTCACCCTCTGAGGAAGAAGCACAATAAGAGGCTTTGAAACGCGTAAGGGAATTTCACTACAAGACTTTGTTTGTTTGTTTTGGGAGTCAATCTTGACTCCATTAGTTCATCGTCTTGACTTTGTACATACTATTGCTTTTACCACGCTGTATTACCTGACTATAAAAAAACGGACACCACTGGATCTGTGGTTTTAAACATCTTTGTAAGATATTTTCCGTGAAATTAAAAGGAAAAACACTTGCACACCAGATCCTTTAAGGGGAACAACACAGGTTAATACTGAGTGTCTTTTACATACCTCATATGTTTGAGGATTGAACATGTGAGTGGCCACTTTTTATATTACTTTTTATCTAAATAAAAACGATTTTACGCTATGTTTTTCTCTTCTGCCTTTATTTCCATATAAACACTGCGGGGAACTTGGAGAAATTCCATCACCATCATACAGAACCCATACTCTGAGAGGAGAAGGCAAAGAACACAGAATCCATACTCTGAGAGGAGAAGGCAAAGACACAGAACACAGAATCCATACTCTAAGAGGAGAAGGAAAAGATAAAGCATACAGAATCCATACTCTGAGAGGAGAAGGCAAGACACAGACGGCCAAATATCTACCCACACTACTGGAATCCTGAAGTTTTTCACTTACAAGAGGCGGCAACTTACCTCATACGATTGAGGTTTGTTCTAGTAAGTGCAATACCTACTGGATAGAGTGTGTTAAGCTTTATTGCATTTGCAGCATTTATTCTTCCACATTTAATTTGTGGCTGGACTACCTTGTTATTGTGATTTATATGGAACATATGCAAAACTCACACAATTGAGTGTACCAACTACAATTAGTGTTTACTATAATATAACATTGTATTATTAGTTGGAATTCTATACAGCACAAATTCCAATCTTGTACACATTTTTTACACTAAACAACTTTGCTTGTATATTAACCTATACAGGGAATGTGGGAATAGATTCCTATAGAGGCGCTTTTCTCTAAACCCCTCACTCTCTATTTCTACCACTGGAGGGATATCCCAGGACATCCCCCCTTTCTTTGAGATATACGGCTGCCACTACTGAATCCCCTACCTACCCTGCAACCTAAGCCACTTCCTGCGCTAACTAGGTTTTGTAGGGTTTTACCCCCTACAATATACCCCCACTTTGTCCATATATATATATATATATATATATATATATATATATATATAGATATATATATATATATAAATAATAAAGGATAGAGAAGCGCACAAGAAAGGCACCCCTAGTGAAGCCTGTTTGTACCAATAATATGGGCAGTACAAAATAAAAATGAACCACTCACGTGATTTAACCTCATTCGTTATGAGGTATAGATAAGACACTTGTTATAGTTGTTATAGTCGATGTCTCCTTTTGCTCTCCCTTTTCACCTTCCCACTCTGATCCTTCAGCTCCTGGATGGTCTCTGTATCTCCAGACTGTTGGTGTGAAACTTAATCCACTATCAGTGCCAGGATGCGTGTGGGGTATACAGGGGCAAGCATGAACCGTAGTACATGAATTGTTGCGAAACGCGTAAGGCTCCGCCCCCGCCACACGTACGGCCCTAAACTTGATTGACACCGGGAGTATACAGTACATTGTATCACACAGAGCTGTGTGATTGTGTCTAAGTGCTCCCAGGTGTGGAGTGGGCCTAGTTTTCCACAAACTATCAGCAGCTCAATAACGGAGGGAGTGTTAAGTATAAATAACATATACTGGCCCCATCCGTTCGTGCTGCATACTCTACTATAGCCATACCATCTGGCTTTTTATTATTCATTATTTATTTGTGTGTTTACTTGATATTGTATAAATAAACTTGTTACTTTTAAATACAATTCATTTACTACAGTTCATGCTTGCCCCTGTATACCCCACACGCATCCTGGCACTGATAGTGGATTAAGTTTCACACCAACAGTCTGGAGATACAGAGACCATCCAGGAACTGAAGGATCAGAGTGGGAAGGTGAAAAGGGAGAGCAAAAGGAGACATCGACTATAACAACTATAACAAGTGTCTTATCTATACCTCATAACGAATGAGGTTAAATCACGTGAGTGGTTCATTTTTATTTTGTACTGTCCACATTATTGGTACAAACAGGCTTCACTAGGGGTGCCTTTCTTGTGCGCTTCTCTATCCTTTATTGTTTCAGACACCCACTGGGAGGATCCACTTGTTCAAGAGGACTCTCTCTTTATCAGAAGAAGCAGCAAAGAATACACAGGCACTTGGGAACTGTTGCAAGATCTGTCATAAACTGACTTTGTTGTATACAGCCCACAGGCTTAAAAGACTTACTGCGCTGGACTAGGCTTGTATCTCAGTGATACTTTTATTCTATCACATCCATATTGTATCATCACATATATATTGTATTACTACATAATATACTATACATACATATGTAAGAATAATTAATACAATTGATGCGCACTTGTGTCAAGGTACATACCTTATTTTCCAGTTGCACACCCCTGAGCGCAGATATTCTCCTTTTTTCATATATATATAAATATATGTAAATTAGTGCGTGAGGGTGTCCCTCTGAAATGTTGGGAGGTATGCATTTCTGTTACCATCCTACAGAATAACATATCAGTCAAGTGTAAACATTTATTTAACAAAATAAAATCCTAGATACGGGAAGGTATCCAAATGGGGTATGCCTGAGAGGTATTGGTTAAAACTGTCAGTCACAAACAGAGAGTCCAAAGTCCGTCTTTAAATGGTTCAATTACTGTCTAAAGCCGGGGACCGGGGCCTTTGCGCCTCCCACCCCTATAAAAAAACTTTCGACTTTAGTCAATATATAATAATCTCAGGGGCCCGGGATATTTTATCCCTCCTACCCCTGGTGTAGACAGAGGAAACAAAGCATATAAACAGTAGGTAGTGTCCACTCCGTGAGCGTTGACACATACAGGCCCATTTATCAAGCTCCGTACGGAGCTTGAAGGGCCGTCTTTCTGTCGAGTCTTCAAACTCGCCAGAAACACAACTTATGAAGCAGCGGTCTAAAGACCGCGGCTTCATAACCCTGTCCGCCTGCCCTGACACCTCCCTGCTGGCGGCCCATTGGCCGTGAGTCAGCAGGGAACGGCGTGTCACCTGATAATTGACATTGGTTTTTGGATCTACCTTTTACACCTAGCACTTCTTCACAACACCATTGGAGGATTCATCACAATTTGACTTTGTATCAGAAACTCTTGAATGTACCACATTTTTCATTTTATATTCATTTTTTGCACTATCCAAAAAAATTTTGGACCTCACATACCTTTTTGATCACGTTCTTTAAAACCACATCACAGGTTTTATCTTTGTTGTGAACATTGTTGTGAACATTTTTAGATTTTTATTGTGATTCTACTGGATTTTATCCATCATTCGCATTTATCACCATTATCAACCACAAGTTGGTTTAACATCTGCTTTACTTTTAGAACACAGCATTATTTTATACATTTCTATATATCTATATAATGTTTGTATGTTTTTAAGCTACAGTCATGGATCTATGCACATAATCTTTTTTACATTGTTGCAGTATTGTTATATATATTATATGTATTAAACATTTTTAAAACAATTTTATAGTATTTAGCAATCATCCAGTCCTGTGCCTTTTAAGCTTCTAGCGCTTACTCTCTTCTTCATTGTATTCCATCCTCTGTTAGCCCGATAGGAGACTAGCCTGTGAGTAAGCTTAAGCCCAAATATCTATTAGCGCTTAGTCCACTCCTACTTACACTGGTTCTTATTTGTATGTAAGCAGAACTACTATAGAATAATAAGGCTTCCATAAATCATAGATAGAAGATTTTGCCTGATTTCCAAGTCCCCATGACATATTAAAAGGTTTCCTACCTAAAACTATTAAATGGTCTAATGTTCTGCACATATCTGCAATAAATATGTTTGCATATTTATATATGAGGACACAAATAATCTGTCAATGATAGCAGCAACTGGATCACCCAAAAACCCATAGCAGCAACTGGATCACTCAAAACCCCCTAGCAGTTATGTTGCCTACTTGACTCATTTGTCAGTGCTATAATGGTCTAACTATCTATAATATGACCGCTACCCGTATAAACAGACAAGCCTCCTTAGAAAATGTAACCCACACTGCATAAATGTAAACTTAAAAATCCTCATATTTTCATATATGACGTAAAAAAAACAAGCTCATCATACTGTAACACACTTAGTAAAGAAGGTTTAATTACAGTATACTAATACATTGAGAAACAGCCCTATTAATACTTAGAAATCAGCTATTTAGATATGTTATATTGAACTTTTGATATCAAATATCTGGTGTCAGATCAAAATAATTGCCAAAGAAAGAGGATAACTATATTATTTGTTTACAAATTGAATAATAAAGTATTCATTTTTGCACGTCAAGTAAATTCTTTGGCCTCTATTTAACAAGCTCCGTAAGGAGCTTGACGGCCCGTGTTTCTGGCGAGTCTTCAGACTCGCCAGAAACAGCAGTTATGAAGCAGCGGTCACAAAGACCGCTGCTCCATAACCTGTCTGCCTGCTCTGAGCAGGCGGACAGACAACGCCGGAAATCAACCCGATCGAGTACGATCGGGTTGATTGACACTCCCCTGCTGGCGGCCTATTGGCCGCAAGTCTGCAGGGGGCGGCGTTGCACCAGCAGCTCTTGTGAGCTGCTGGTGCAATGCTGAATATGGTGAGCACATTGCTCGCCGTATTCAGCGAGGTCCGACAGACCTTGATAACTTGGGGCCTTTATGTCTTGATACAAAATATAATGTTCTAATTCGCTGAGAGCATTTATTGTTAAATGTTTGCAGTACACTACAGGTTACATCCTATGGGACCTACTAAAGAAATATGAAACCCATTTTTGTTCTTTCAGGATTCAGATTCAGAACATTGCAGGCAATTTTAAACGATTTTCCATTTTACTTTGATTATCAAATGTGGTTAATTCTATTGATATACTTTGCTGAAGTCACAAAACACATCAACATTTAAAAGTACAGTTACCCTCATAATAACTCTATTTGATAAAAAAATAGTAAATAAAAATATTGCATTAAAAAGTTATAAGGTCTCAAAGATATGAGGTATCAGATGTTATAAAAAAACACTGCAAAGGGCTTTAAGAAAGAGATACATACATATGCATGTCTAAATATGTGTGTGTACATATGTATTTAATTATTATAAGGGACATTAAACCCACATTTTTTTTATTATTCAGATAGAAAATACAATTTTAAACAATATTCCAATTTACTTCTATGATCTAATTTGCTTCATTCTTTACATATCCTTTGTTTAAGAAATAGCAATGCACATGGGTGAGCTAATCACACAAGGCATCTATGTGCAGCCACCAATCAGAAGCTTCTGAGCCTATCTAGATATGGTTTAAAGCAAAAGATATCAAGATAATGAAGCAAATTAGAAAATATTAGTAAATTAGAAAGTGGTTTAAAATTGCATGCTCTTTCGAAATCATGAAAGAAAAAAATGTGGGTTTAATGTCCCTTTAAATACATATGCATACATTTATATACATATATATAAAAGTGCATATCATTTTATATTTCCATTTCAAAGTGTTTCATGTCCCTTTAAGGACTGATTGCTTACTGGCTGTCAAAACTCTAAAAATGACCTCTCTTTGATGCAACATAGAAAAAAATACTTTAATGTCCTTTCAGATTGAAATTGCCAGTGTTTAAAATGCCCATAGCCAAACTCCAAGTAATGATGACTGAATTCACATTTTGTTTAACTACATAAAGGTAATCAGCACCATCTACTGGACTCTAAAATAATATATATGTATGTGTGTATATATAATATACCGTCCAGTTTACAGTGTTACCCTCCTATGGACATCCGCCTAGGTGCAAGAATGCAATGAATAATCGTCCAAATCTTCTGTTTATTGGAAAGTTTTCAGGGACATATGCTGATGAAGGGGATGATGTCCCTGAAAACGTTCCAATAAACAGAGTTTGTTTTACTTTACAAAGACCTGCAAGTGCATTTTGTTTGGACGATTATATAAATATATATATATATATATATATATATATATATATATATATATATATATATATATAGATAGATATATATAGATATATATGTATTTGTGTGTATATATATATATATATGTATGTGTGTGTGTATGTATATATATGTATGTGTGTGTGTATATGTATATATATATATATATATATATATATATATATATATATATATATATATATATATATATATATATATATATATATATATATATATATATATATATATATATATATATAATACAGGTAGCCCTCAGTTTACGCTGGGGTTAGGTTCCAGAAGGAATGGTTGTAAATCGAAACCGTTGTAAATTGAAACCCAGTTTATAATGTAAGTCAATGGGAAGTGAGGGAGATAGGTTCCAGGCCCCTCTCAAAATTGTCATAAGTAACAACTAATACATTATTTTTAAAGCTTTGAAATGAAGACTTTAAATGCTAAACAGCATTATAAACCTAATAAAATAATCACACAACACAGAATATATAATTAAACTAAGTTAAATGAACAAAAACATTTGCTAAACAACATTATAAACCTAATTAAATAATCACACAACACAGACTTCACTTGCATTTTTCTGCAAACAGTTCTTTCTATGCATTCCAATCTGGACTGATTTATAGACAGGAAGATCTTGTTCCTTTGAAATCTGCTGGATAGCTCAGGTCTGGTTAAACTGATTAATTTCAGCTTGCTTGGCTTTGCTGCAACACAATCGGAGAGCTCCACCTACTGGCTATTTTAATAAATGCACTGCTTCTCAATGCTTTTCAATAGCAGTCACATGACTGGAAAAAAGGTTGTTATTCTGAAACGGTATAAATTGAACCGTTGTAAAACGAGGGCCATCTGTATATATGTATAATAATATATATATATATATATATATATATATATATATGTATGTGTGTGTGTATATGTATATATATATATATATATATATATATATTTATATATATATAAATAATATATATGTATAATAATATATATATATATATGTATGTACAGTGTATATGTATGTGTGTGTGTATGTATATATATATATATATATATATATATATATATATAAAATATATATGTATGTGTGTGTATATGTATATATATATATATATATATATATATATGTAAATAATATATATGTATAATAATATATATATGTATGTATATGTATGTGTGTGTGTGTATATATACAGTGGGGAAAAAAAGTATTTAGTCAGCCACCAACTGTGCAAGTTCTCCCACTTAAGAAGATGAGAGAGGCCTGTAATTTTCATCATAGGTATACCTCAACTATGAGAGACAAAATGTGGAAACAAATCCAGACAATCACATTGTCTGATTTGGAAAGAATTTATTTGCAAATTATGGTGGAAAATAAGTATTTGGTCAATATCAAAAGTTCATCTCAATACTTTGTTAAGTATCTTTTGTTGGCAATGACAGAGGTTAAAAGTTTTTTGTAAATCTTCACAAGGTTGTCACACACTGTTGATGGTATGTTGGCCCATTCCTGCATGCAGATCTCCTCTAGAGCAGTGATGTTTTGGGGCTGTTGCTGGGCAACACGGACTTTCAACTCCCTCCAAAGGTTTTCTATGGGGTTGAGATCTGGAGACTGGCTAGGCCACTTCAGGACCTTGAAATGCTTCTTACAAAGCCACTCCTTCATTGCCCGGGCGGTGTGTTTGGGATCATTGTCATGCTGAAAGACCCAGCCACATTTCATCTTCAATACCCTTGCTGATGGAAGGAGGTTTGCACTCAAAATCTCACGATACATGGCCCCATTCATTCTTTCATGTACACGGATCAGTCGTCCTATTCCCTTTGCAGAGAAACAGCCCCAAAGCATTATGTTGCCACCCCCATGCTTCACAGTAGGTATGGTGTTCTCTCTCCTCCAAACACGACAAGTTGTGTTTCTACCAAACAGTTCTACTTTGGCTTCATCTGACCATATGACATTCTTCTAATCCGCTTCTGGATCATCCAAATGCTCTCTAGCATACTTCAGACGGGCCCAGACATGTACTGGCTTAAGCAGGGGGACACGTCTGGCACTGCAGGATCTGAGTCCCTGGCAGCGTAGTGTGTTACTGATGGTAGCCTCTGCTACATTGGTCCAGCTCTCTGCAGGTCATTCACTAGGTCCCCCCATGTGGTTCTGGGATATTTGCTCACCGTTCTTGTGATCATTTTGACCCCATGGGGTGAGATCTTGCGTGGAGCCCCAGATCGAGGGAGATTATCAGTGGTCTTGTATGTCTTCCATTTTCTAATTATTGCTCCCACAGTTGATTTCTTCACACGAAGCTGCTTGCCTATTGCAGATTCAGTCTTCCCAGCCTGGTGCAGGGCTACAATTTTGTTTCTGGTGTCCTTCGACAGCTCTTTGGTCTTCACCATAGTGGAGTTTGGAGTGTGACTGTTTGAGGTTGTGGACAAGTGTCTTTTATACTGATAACAAGTTCAAACAGGTGCCATTAATACAGGTAATGAGTGGAGGACAAAGGAGCCTCTTAAAAAAGAAGATACAGGTCTGTGAGAGCCAGAAATCTTGCTTGTTTGTAAGTGACCAAATACTTATTTTCCTCCATAATATGCAAATAAATTCTTTCCAAATCAGACAATGTGATTGTCTGGATTTGTTTCCACATTTTGTCTCTCATAGTTGAGGTATACCTATGATGAAAATTACAGGCCTCTCTCATCTTCTTAAGTGGGAGAACTTGCACAATTGGTGGCTGCCTAAATACTTTTTTTCCCCCACTGTATGTATATATATATATATATATATATATATATATATATATATATATATATATATATATATATATATATATATATATATGAGGTAGGTTAAGTGCACTCACACTAACTGTATTCAAATGCCAGGGTGCTAAGAGGCAGGTAGATAGTAGCTGTGGAACAAAGCACTCACTGGTCTTGCCCTAAGGGTATGGTGAATGTGAAGAGACCTGATGAAACCCAGTTTTTTTTTTTCATGATTCAGATACAGCATGCAATTTTAAACAGCTTTCCAATTTTATTTTATTATGACATTTCTTTCATTCTCTTGGTTTCCTTTGTTGAAGGAGCGGCAATGCACAACTGGAAGCAAGTTGAGCCAATGACAAGAGGCATGTATGTGCAACCACCAATCAGAGGCTAGCTCCGAGTATTGCATTGCTGCTTCTAAACCTACCTAGATATGCTTTTTTAACAAGGGATACCAAGAGAATGAAGCAAATTAGGTAAAAGAAGTATACTGGCAAGTTGTTTAAAATTGCATGCTCTTTCTGAATCATGAAAGTTTTATTTTTACTTTACTGTCCACTTAAATAAACATATACCACATGCTTGCGAAACATTCACCATTAGTTTATGCAAATTAACAAGTGTTACTTTTGTGCTAAATATTATATTCAAACTATAATCTCGCATTATTCAGGACTGTCATGGTTTTGGAGCTATATTTACTATCCTCCTCTAGCTCCTCAAAAACGTATAAAAGGCCCCGTTTACCACCCAAGCCACTGCCAATTACGCCCACTCTATCATCGACACCCAACTCACTACAAGCTTCTTCTACTCAATCCCACCTCAAATGTGTTGTGATTGCAACCGAGGTTTCGAGTTTACTGTTGAATCACCAGCTTCCAAGATGGATGTTATACTTTTTAATATTGTGTTAACAATTAAAATATTAACGTACACTATTGAATATTATTCATGATATTTAAATTTTAATATTCCTTCCATATAAATATCGGAAACGCAGAACAAAACCATTGGAAAGTCAGACATAGGAGCCAATTTATTAATGTGCGAGCGGAAATGATACGATGCAGCGTATCATGTCCGCCGCACATCGATAAATGCCGACAGCATACGCTGTCGGTATTTATCATTACACAAGCAGTTCTTGTGAACTGCTTGTGCAATACTGCCCCCTGCAGATTGCGTCAATCACCCCAATCATATAGGATCCGGCGGATTGATGTCCGCGGCCTCAGGGCAGACGGACAAGTTATGGAGCAACAGCAGCTTGATAATTTGACCCCCAAATGTCAAGGGTAACTTAAGCTGTACAATTTGAATGTTAAAATTCTGATATTCGCTCATCACTATAATTTTCCCATTTCCCCCAGCCAGTATTAATCATATAGCCTAAAAAAACCTATGCATCTTAACTGATTCCTTAGTTAAAATAAATAAAGTTTTGTGCGATTACATCCTTATTTAGATCAATCGCACTGCAACATCCAGCTTATGAATTCATTTTCATAAAGAAACTTAAAAGGCAAAATTCAATTTTCATATTTCAGATTATGGGGCCTATTTATTAATGTGCGAGCAGACAAGATCCGATATTGCGGATCATGTCCGCCGAACATCGATAAATGCCGACAGCATACGCTGTTGACATTTATCATTGCACCAGCAGTTCTTGTGAACTGCTGGTGCAATGCCGCCCCCTGCAAAGATTGGCCACCAGCAGGGGGTGTCAATCAACCCGATCGTATTGGATCGGGTTGATTTTCGGCGATGTCTGTCCGCCTCCTCAAAGCAGGTTATGGAGCAGCGGTATTTAGACCGCTGCTTCATAACTTGTGTTTCTGACGAGCCTGAAGGCTCACCACAAACACAGGGCTGCAAGCTCCATACAGAGCTTAATAAATATGCCCCTATGTTTGGAGTGAGGTTAGGTGAAGGGAGTTTATTATCTAAGGTGGTTTCAGACAGAGTTCTATTTATCGAAATGGTGACAGCGATACTGCTTGGGTATTTTTGGGTATTTTGGCAACCCTTTAGGAGTGAAAATTTAAGGGCCAGAGTACAAGTGGAGGAGTATTTTGCATTTCCGCTATAGTGATGACTCCGCTAGAATTAAGATTTTTGCAGAAACCTGACTAGCACAAAAATCTGAACTAAGAATATTGCGTGCATGTGCATGTATTCCCCCATAGAAGTCAATGGAGTCTCTCGCAGGCACCTCATTCTCATTAGCGCTAACATGAATATATAAATATTCCATATTCCAATGTTCTTTACGTAACGGAATATGTTCTATTCATTCATAATTAAATATTTCTACATATATCTGATGGTTTTTAAAATAAATATATATATAAATACATAAAACATATTCTGCTATGTACAGAACATTGGAATGTGAAATATTTACAGTAAATACATAGTTAATCATTTTATTCAAAATTAATATTGGATAAATATGTTTTTTACATGTTTTTATCTACTTAACGGCAAAGGCGCTAATGTACACACACACACATATATATATATATATATATATATATATATATATATATATATATATATATATATATATGTGTGTGTGTGTGTGTCTATATATGTATAAATATATATTTATGTGTTTCTATGTGTATATATGACTGTAAATACATATACACATATAAATACATATATACACATATATAGTCATAGAATGATGCATTCAAATTAAAGATTTGTCTGAGAATAACATGTATTTTTAAAGTTTAGGAAGGAAAGAATAGAGGGCGCCACATGGTGCATATCACAAAAAGTAGATTAGGGCAACAATTGGATCACAAGAATCCTACTCACACAGTATAAGGCACCAATGTGCAGTATTCGCAGTCCGGAACCACACGTCGTCCGGTAGACCCCTGTTGAAGTGTGTCGTCAGATGGAATTCCTCGTCTCACCAGGGAGAGTCCAGGGAAGCCCAAAAGTGGTATCGTGGGAGCAAATCAGTGTCAAAAATAGCTCACACCAAAGATCCAGAAGCTCCAAATATATGGTGATAAAATATAATTGGCCTAAGCCAAAATGATGCAGCAGATGGAGAGTTAAAAAGTAAGATAAAATTTATTCCAAATTAAAAACAACAGCAACGCGTTGTTCTATGAAATATATAGTCATAGAATGATGCATTCAAAGAAAAGATTTGTCTGAGAATAACATTTATTTTTAAAGTTTCATTAAGGGACACTGTACCGAAAATTTTTCTTTCTTGATTCAGATTGAGCATGAAATTTTAAGCAACTTTCTAATTTACTCCTATTATCAAATTTTCTTCATTCTCTTGGTATCTTTATTTGAAATGCAAGAATGTAAGTTTAGATGCCGGCCCATTTTTGGTGAACAACCTGGGTTGTCCTTGCTGATTGGTGGATAAATTCATCCACCAATAAAAAAGTGCTGTCCAGAGTAATGAAACCAAAAAAAAGCTTAGATGCCTTCTCTTTCAAATAATGATAGCAAGAGAACGAAGAAAAATTTATAATAGGTGTAAATTAGAAAGTTGCTTAAAATTGCATGCTCTTTCTGAATTGCAAAAGAAAAAATTTGGGTACAGTGTCCCTTTAGTTGCCTAAATATTAACAAAACAAGTGTAAATGTTTAGTGTTTATAAAGCAATGGGTGCGGCCATGTTGTAACTTAAGCTAAAGGGATATAAAACCCCAAACATTATTTTGTGATTCAGACAGAGCAGGCCATTTTTAATTTACTTATAAAATTTGATTTGTTACCTTAATATTCGGTGATGAAGAGATACCTAGGTAGGCATCTGGTGCCCTACATAGCAGGAAATAGTGCTGCCGTCTAGTTTTCTTGCAAATTGATAACATTTTTGCAAAACTCCTGCTATATAGTGCTCCAGAAATGGGCCGGCTCTTAAGCATATGTCCCTGCTTTTCAAAAAAAGGTACCAAGAGAATGAATACAAATTGATAAAAGAAGAAAATTAGAAAAATGTTTAAAATTGCATGCTCTAAATGAATCAGGAAAGATAAATTTGGGGTTCCCTATCCCTTTAATTTCTCTGCTGTGGCCAATTAGAGACAGTTATAAATAGGTCACTAGAGTGTAAAATATTTACAGTAAATACACAGAATAATACTTTATTAAATATGAATATTGCATAAATATAATTTTACATGTTTTCATCTTCTTGACAGCAAAGAGCTCCATAGTACTTTTATATATATGTATGTGCATATGTATTTATATGTGTATATATGTCTATATGTGTGTGCATATGTATTTACATGTATATATGTCTATATGTGTGGGCATATGTATTTATATGTGTATATATGTCTATATGTGTGTGCATATGTATTTATATGTGTATATATGTCTATATGTGTGTGCATATGCATTTATATGTGTATATATGTCTATATGTGTGTGCATATGTATTTATATGTGTATATATGTCTATATGTGTGTGCATATGTATTTATATGTATATATGTCTATATGTGTGTGCATATGTATTTATATGTGTATATGTCTATATGTGTGTGCATATGTATTTATATGTGTATATATGTCTATATGTGTGTGCATATGTATTTATATGTGTATATATGTCTATATGTGTGTGCATATGTATTTATATGTGTATATATGTCTATATGTGTGTGCATATTTATTTATATGTGTATATGTCTATATGTGTGTGCATATGTATTTATATGTGTATATATGTCTATATGTGTGTGCATATGTATTTATATGTGTATATATGTCTATATGTGTGTGCATATTTATTTATTTATATGTGTATATGTCTATATGTGTGTGCATATGTATTTATATGTGTATATATATATATCTATATGTGTGTGCATATGTATTTATATGTGTATATATGTGTGTGCATATGTATTTATATGTGTCTGTAAATACAAATATACACATTTAAATACACAAATACATATGTACATACCTATCTACATGTCTAAATATGTTTTTATTTATTTATATGTATATTTGTCTGTAAATACATAAATACATATGTACACACATATAAACATACAAACAGTATATCTTTAGACATGTATATGTATGTATCTCTATGTTAAAGCCCTTTGCCAGCCTTTTTTTTCTAACACCAGAGACCTCATATCTTTGAGCCCTTATACCTTTTTTGTAAAATATTTTTAATTAAATCATTTTTATGCGATGGTGTTATTATGAGTGTAAGTGTACTTTGTAATGTATTTTTTATTTGTTTTTGTGACAATTTTTCGTTTCACGAAACAGTTAACCAGAGCTCTGAGAATGTGGTAATTATTCCAGCGTAAATTGCTATTGCGCTCAAGTGATCGCGTTTTCTTTTAACTTGTAATATGAGCAGAAAACCTGACGCGTGCAAACACCTACAATAAACCCCTTTTCACTAGCTTGTGACTGTTAATGCACCACTCGTAAGCTAGCCCTTAGGGGCATATTTATCAAGCTCCGTACGGAGCTTGATGCCACGTGTTTCCGGTGAGTCTTTAGGCTTGCCGGAAACAGAAGTTATAAAGCAGCGGTCCGCTGCTCCATAACCTGTCCGCCTGCTTTGAGGCGGCAAACAGAAATCAACCCGATCTGCAGGGGGCGGCATTGCACCAGCAGTTCACAAGAACTGCTGGTGCAGTAATAAATGCCGAGAGCGTATGCTGCCGGCATTTATCGATGTGCAGCGGACATGATCCGCTATATTGGATCATGTCCGCTCGCACAATCATAAATATGCCCCTTAGTCTTTAATGTGCCTTTAAAGCTTACATTAATGTGTGAAATTAATGTCTTTTTATTCTGCAAAAAAATAATAATTTTTTGTTAAAGGGACACTAAACCCAAATGTTTTCGTTTGTGATTCAGATAGAGCAGAAATTTTAAGCAACTTTCTTTTTTTTTTAAAAAAAAAATATTTATTTATTAGTTTTTCCAACAATACATAGAAAGGACAAAAACAAATCGGACAAATAAAGAAGAAAAGGAAAAAAATGTGAGCATAGATTGTGGAGGCACAGCGCCATATCATATTATAACTCTCATGGAGACACAGCTCCGCATCAAAAAGACAAAAAATAATACAAAAGCCCATTCTACTACTGAGCCCTTATCTTAGCTTGTATCACCTTTCCTCTACTCTAGCTTGAATCATCTTTTTATTATATTTTCTTCAATAGACAACAACCAAAAAAGAGAAAAAAAAAAAAAAAAAATCATACATAAACAAAAAGAAATACAATATATCATCAAAGAGAACCTTGTTATGTTCAGCAGAAAATGCATCATACAATGAGAAAATAACATCAATATTCAATACAATTTCCAGTATCAATAATGGGAAAGAAGATCCTATCTCATATTATCACACATAAAAAAAAAAAAAAGGGGGTAAGGAAGGAAACTTAACCTTTCCCAAACCTCCACCCCCCCCCCCCTCTCCCCCCTCTCACCCATACCTAGGAGAGAGATTGTCTCCAGAATTCAGGATATCTATCTGAAAGTATTAGTTGTAGAAAATCTGATGATTAATATTTGTAGCTGAACTTCCTTAGATTGACCTAAAATGACTTTTTCCCATTTTACTAAATACTTTTTAACTTTATTTTCCTCAAATATTAGTGGATCTTGCTGTTCTAACAGCATTTGATATTGAATATTGCAGATGACAAAAGCAATGCTTGGGGTGTTTTTGTCTTTCCACATTCTTAGAATCATCTGTCTCACTAATAGGATTACTGTATTAATCAAGGATTTATTTTGAACCTGATCTTGTACCAGGAAAAATATATATAATGGCTTGAGTGTTATACTGGCCGCCAAAAATCTGTTCAGCCAAAATGCCACCTGTTTCCATAGCTTAATTATTTTTGGACAGGCATAGAACATATGAAAAAGGTTAGCAGAGGGAAATCTGCATCTATAACAGGCCATACTCCCTTTCCATTTGGCTAACCTGCTAGGGGTAAGATAGGCTCTATTTAGGAGCTTCAGATGCAATTCTCTTATTGCCATATTACTTGAGAACTTCCTAACCCTATTGAAGCTCTTTTGAAAGTATTCTCGATCTACTTCAGGGAAATCTTGTTGCCATATAGATAAAAGACTATTTATTCTTGCCTCTGCATCCTTAGACACAAGCAATCAATACATATATGAGATAGAATGATTTCCAGTGGAAAACATGTTTATAGAGGAATCTAGTGGGCCTAATGACCAGATATCTCCCTCTGAGGCCTCTTGATTATAGAAAAAATGCCTAATTTGGAGATAAGCAAAAAATGATTTCCTATCTAAATTAAATTCTCTAGTTAGAGTTTCAAATGATTTCATATGTTTAGAGAGCGGATCCACCATATGACGCAAAAAAATCAAATTATTTGCTGACCATTTCCCAAAAGCAGAAGATGTACAGCCACTTTCAAAATCCGGATTTCCTCTAATAGGTAAATATTTAGAGAGGGTATGCCTAATCTCTAAGTGTTTACAAATTTTAAGCCAAGCTGTAATTACATTATTAATTGTATATTTTAATTTTCGAACCTTTGAATGGTGTGAGACATGTAATATTGCTTTCAGCGCATAGGGGGATATTATATTCTCCTCAATCTCTAAGCTGGTAACGTGATTGGCTTCAGTTAGCCATTCTGGCCAGACAAGCCATATTATATTTTACCAGATTTGGAAAGGCAAAGCCGCCCATTTCTTTTGGATGCATTAGTCTGGCTAATGCAATCCGCGGTTTTTTAGAAGCCCACAAAAAAAGCGAGCAGCCTGCATTAAATTTTTTAATATCGACCTTCCGTATAAATACAGGGACATTCTGAATAACAAATAAGATTTTTGGGAGAGTTCGCATTTTAATTAATGCAATCCTTGCTGAAATTGACAGTGGTAATCTACTCCATTTCTGCATCTCAAAGAGACACTTCCTCCAGATAGGGGTAAAATTTATGTCATACCATTCTTCTGGATTTCTAGAAATATTAATTCCTAAATATTTAATAGAATTATCGGTTAGTTTAAAGGGATTCTCCAGAAGACTATTTCTGTTTTTAATTATCCACAGAATCTCTGATTTAGATATATTTACTCTATAACCAGTAAAGTTGCTAAATTCCGCTAATAGATCGACTAAGATTGGAATATTTTTCTTAGAATTCCTTATATAAAATAAAATATCATTGGCGTAGAGGGATAATATCATCTTATGTTGTTTTATCTTAATGCCCTCTAGTACTTCTCTACTCTTTATAGCTAAGGGCTCTATAGCCATATCAAATAACAGGGGTGAAAGGGGACACCCCTGTCTCGTTCTTTTACATAGAGTTATAGGAGGAGATAGAATATTATTTATACTGAGGCATGAGATGGGATTCTGATATAATAGAGAGAGATATGTATAGAAATGTCCTGAAAAGCCAAAGTTGCTTAATGTTGTAAATAAGTGATCCCATAGGACAGAGTCAAAGGCTTTTTCTGCGTCAACTGTCAGAAAGGCAAAATCTTGCTTTGTATCTGACCCTGTCCTATGGGATTCTAATATGTATTCGATCAGCATCATAGCCTTTCTTATATTTTTCTGTGCTGTTCTCCCTGGTATGAAACCAATTTGATCTGGATGAATCACATCTCTTATAATCTTTTTAAGACGGGAAGGTAATATATTTGCTAAAATCTTATAATCATTATTGAGGAGAGAAATTGGTCTGTATGCATCAAATGAATTAGGATCCTTATCCTTCTTTAAGATGAGTGTAATATTGGAGGCCGTGAAAGTTTGGGAAGGTTTAGAATGCAAGAGAAAATAATTATTAAACAATTTAGTCAGTGTGGGGGCGATCTCTTCTGCAAGTACTTTATAAAATTCAATGGGAAGTTGGTCCGGGCCTGGGGCCTTCCCTAACGTTGATTCTTTAATAACTTTTAAAACCTCCTCCATTGTGATCTCTTTGTTTATTATATTCAACTGTGCTTCGGAAATTTTTGGCGTCTTAATGCTATTCCAGAACCTACTTTTCGTCTCCTGGTTAACTTCAACAGGGGCATATAACTTTTGAAAAAATAAATAAAATTGTCTATTAATATCCTTTGGGGTGTTGTATTTTTGACCTTCAGATACTATCGAACCGATATAATTATTTTTCCTTTTGCTTTTCGAAATAGTTGGAGAGAAAGTACCGAATATAGCTTTATTTTTAAGCTCCTCTTGTTACTGATTTTGTATTAAAAATATCTCTCTCTCTTTCTTTGCCTCCTGATAGATAGTCCAATTCTCTCTACTAGAATTGTCAATATATTTTCTGAATTTATTTTTCAATGCATTAGTTAATTGAAGATCCCTTGCTTTTAACTTTCTTTTCCTTTTGACCATAAAGGCCTTTATCTCACCCCTGAGGCACGCCTTTGCGGCCTCCCAATATATTTCAGTCTTATGGAAAATTTTAAGCAACTTTCTAATTTACTCCTATTATCAAATTTTCTTCGTTCTTTTGCTATCTTTATTTGAAAAAGAAGGGCATCTAAGCTATTTTTGGGGTTCAGACCCTGGAAAGCACTTGTTTATTGGTGGGTAAATTTATCCACCGATCAGCAAGAACAACCCAGGTTGTCACCAAAAATGGGCCGGCATCTAAACTTACATTCTTGCTTTTCAAATAAAGATACCAAGAGAATGAAGAAAATGTGGTAATAGGAATAAAATAAATAAATAAATTAGAAAGTTGCTTAAAATTGCATGCTCTCTCTGAATCACGAAAGAAAAAAATTGGGTTCAGTGTCTCTTTAAAGGGCCAATAAACCTAGCAAATAATGCAGAATTATATAACATTAGCTTAGCGCCAGATTTCTAAACTGAATAGTTAAATATATATCTCGCAAAGAAAACAGAACGCCGCTCCTAGTTCTACTGAGCGGGTCTGTTTTCTTCTCCAAAGCGCATTGCGGGCACGCTGTCTAGTCACAGCGCGCCCGATCACGCTATTAAACTCAATGTAGCTCGCTCCCACTCTGGTCTGGTAGCGGGAGCGAGCTACATTGAGTTTAATAGCGCGATCGGGCTGGCTGCTGTGATTAGACAACGTGCCCAGATGCGCCTAGGAGAAGATAACAGACCCGCTCAGTAGAGCCAGGAGCGACGTTCTGTTTTTTTGCAAGATATCTATTTAACCCTTTACTTTAGAAATCTGGCGCTAAGCTAATGTTATATAATTCTGCACTACTGTATGTGCAGAATTATATAACATTATTTGCTAGGTTTACTGGCCCTTTAAACATTTTAGCACACAATTGTGGCTTATCTTTATGCCTTCCCATTTCTTTTTTTATTATGTAATTTTTGGTCAAATTTTGGCAGCCATTAAACGTTAATGTGTGCAGTGTAAACCTGTTACAAATTATCGTTTATCGGTTCCCATAGATGTCAGTGGGAGACCAGAATCCTAAACCGCTGTTTCATATTTGTAAAACAAAATAAAATCTGTACTATGTAAAGTGCTGAAAGGCGTTAACTGTTAAATTGGAAAATCTTACAGTTTACAGCTGCTGAATAATTCATTATTGGCAATTATGTAAACACAGCCTTTATAGGAGTTAAACACATGTTTAAAGGCCCACCCAGGGGCTGCAGAGAACTGCTGATATCAAGTAGACACAACCAATGAGCCAATCAGCAGCGGCAGTTGCTTGACCCTGACTGCTCGTGACTTGCAGTTGACTGTTGCACCTGAGTAGAACTTTAACCATGTATTTAACGCCGTTGTTGGTTAGCAGTACTAAAATGATGTCTTCTAAACATTTGCACTACATTGTCTCTTTAAATATTTACCTTTCAGATTTTTCAGAATGTGAGCCAACTCAATGTAGAAGATATGATATATGCCATCCAATATATTTTATAGTACATACAGAAAATGTATAGAATGACACATTTCTATCTCATTTGTGGTTCAATAAATACTAAGTTGAAGCCATTTCAGAACTTTCAAGATTTATTGTGTGAACCGAAGGTTTCAAAAGATTGTTTTAGGTAAATTTGTCACGATGGCAGCTGTGCAACTAAACTCATGAAGATACTGCACTTGCAAATAAATCATAAACACATGCGTCTGAATAGACCTTATTTATGTTTGTCAACATCTGATGGGACCCCATCTCACAATTTCAAGTTTAAATTATGCAAAATCAAAAACAAACTTCATAATACTTCATCAAACATGCATAAAACTGTCAGGTCTAAATAAATCATTCCAATTAACTCGTGTTAGATTGGGCTTGCATTTATTAATTTAATCAACAGAGGATTTGCTTGCAGTCTCAGAAGTGATAAATTACTAGGCTCAGTGTACATTAAGGAATGTTAACTGTTTCAGTGCTGGTGCGGAAAAGTAACAAACTGTGTTACTGCAGTATTGAGCTATCTGGCAGTGGCTTGTATGTATAAGACCCGGGAGCTTAAATGAGGCGAAGATCAGTGATCATGCTTTGTTCAACACATTTGTTATGGTTTGGGGTCAGTATGTTTACTGGTTGCTTATGCAGTTTAATTAAAAAACAAATTCAAATATTTAGGACATGATAACTTCAAGGGACGTTATACTGAAAAGTTTTCTATCATGTGTGTGAAAAAACAGAAATCAAACACTAAAGGGACATTAAATACTGAGACAGTAATATAAAATGATAATATATATATATATATATATATATACATACATATATATAAAGCTACAATATACTTTCATTCTTTATTTTGTCCCCTTTTCCTATAATTTAAATCTGAAATTGTGAGCTTTTCAGTTCTTGTTAGAAATGGAAGTGAGAACACTGTTATATTCCTCACAGTCATTGGCTGCATACTCTAGTGACCTATTTATAACTGCCCCTAATTGGCCACAGCACAGAAGGTTACCTTAGTTACAACATGGCAGCTCCCATAGTTTTATAGACACTAAGGGGTCTATTTATTAAACCCTGGGCGGACATGATTCAGCTATGACTTTCTTTGACAAGCGTTATAGGCTCCCTGATTATGGTAATTCCTTTCTGGTTTGACAAGTGTTGCGGGGTTGGGCTCGCAATAAGGTCCGGGCATCTGACACTAGGGAGACAATTATGTTACCTCGTTTGAGGGCTTTGATGAGTGCATTGGATCAGATATTCAGATATGTACTTCTGCCTATGAGGTGGCTTTGTTCCATGCAGCGTTCGCCGATTTCCATCGAACACTGCGCCTAGGTAATCTAGTGGCACCCAATAGACAGTTTGTCTTAGTGCGTGCTTTTTGTTCATGTACACGTGGTTGAGAATGCAGTGCTGCTTAACATTCAATGTTCTAAGACGGACCAGGAATCTAAGGGGGTGTGGCTGAATTTCCCCGCTGTGGGCGATAGTGTGATTTGTCCTTTTGTGCTGTTTGCAGCACAGGAGGGGCGATTATGAGCAAATGATAGTTCATCAGGACTGCATTCCTTTGACATGGTTCCAGTTTCATAGAGTGTTTGGCAGGACAGTGAGTGTGGCTCCTTATTTCTTTCATGTAATTGGCAAGAGTCCATGAGCTAGTGACATATGGGATATACAATCCTACCAGGAGGGGCAAAGTTTCCCAAACCTCAAAATGCCTATAAATACACCCCTCACCACACCCACAATTCAGTTTTACAAACTTTGCCTCCTATGGAGGTGGTGAAGTAAGTTTGTGCTAAGATTTCTACGTTGATATGCGCTTCTCAGCATTGTTGAAGCCTGATTCCTCTCAGAGTACAGCGAATGTCAGAGGGACATGAAGGGAGTATCACTTATTGAATACGATGATTTCCCTAACGGGGGTCTATTTCATAGGTTCTCTGTTATCGGTCGTAGAGATTCATCTCCTACCTCCCTTTTCAGATCGACGATATACTCTCAATTTACCATTACCTCTACTGATAACTGTTTTAGTACTGGTTTGGCTATCTGCTATATGTGGATGGGTGTCTTTGGTAAGTATGTTTTTTATTTCTTAAGACACCTCAGCTATGGTTTGGCACTTTATGCATTTATATAAAGTTCTAAATATATGTATTGTACTTATATTTGCCATGAGTCAGGTTCATGTATTTCCTTCTGCAGACTGTCAGTTTCATATTTGGGAAATATTAACATCTTTTAAAGAAATGTTTTTCTTACCTGGGGTTTAGTCTTTTTTCAATTGACTACTTCTTGCAAATTGCGGGCGGCATTAGGCCTGCGGGTGCGTCAAATGCTAAACTTTATTGCGTCATTCTTGGCGCGAAAATATTTTTGGCGCAGAAAAATACGTCTATGACGCAACTTCGTCATTTCCGGCGTCATACTTGACACCGAGACCTTTCACACGGTTGCGTCATTAGTGACGCGAGTGTGTCATTTCCGGTTATTTTTGGCGCCAAAAAACTTTACGTTACATTGTGCGTCATACTTGGCGCCAAACTTTTCATTATTTCAATACCCCATTGATGTTTGCCTCTTGCTTTTTTCTCTATCAGAGGCCTATGCTATTTGCATTTTTTCCCATTCCTGAAACTGTCATATAAGGAAATAGATCATTTTGCTTTATATGTTGTTTTTTCTCTTACATTTTGCAAGATGTCTCAATCTGATCCTGCCTCAGAAGTTTCTGCTGGAACATTGCTGCCTGACATTGGTTCTACCAAAGCTAAGTGCATTTGTTGTAAAATTGTTGAAATTATTTCGCCGAATGTCATTTGTAATAGTTGTCATGATAAACTTTTACATGCAGATAGTGTATCCATCAGTAATAGTACATTGCCAGTTGCAGTTCCTTCAACTTCTAATGTGCATGATATACCTGTAAATTTTAAAGAATTTGTTTCTGATTCTATCTTGAAGGCTTTGTCTGCATTTCCACCTTCTAATAAACGTAAAAGGTCTTTTAAAACTTCTAATTTAGTTGATGAAATTTCAAATGACCAACAAAATAATAATTTATCCTCTTCTGATGAGGATCTATTTGATACAGAAGATCCTTCCTCAGACATTGACACTGACAAATCTAATTATTTATTTAAAATAGAGTATATGCGTTCTTTATTAAAAGAAGTGTTAATTACTTTGGATATTGAGGTAACCAGTCCTCTTGACGTTCAGTCTAATAAACGTTTAAATGCTGTTTTTAAACCTCCTGTGGTTTCTCCAGGGGTTTTTCCTATTCCTGAGGCTATGATATGATTTCTAAGAAATGGAATAAGCCAGGTACTTCTTTTATTCCTTCTTCAAGGTTTAAAAAATTGTATCCTTTACCAGCAAAATCTATAGAGTTTTGGGAAAAAATCCCCAAAGTTGATGGGGCTATTTCTACTCTTGCTAAACGTACCACTATTCCTATGGAAGATAGTACTTCCTTTAAGGATCCTTTAGATAGGAAGCTTGAATCTTATCTAAGGAATGCCTATTTATATTCAGGTCATCTTCTTAGACCTGCAATTTCTTTGGCTGATGTTGCGGCTGCATCAACTTTCTGGTTGGAGAATTTAGCGCAACAGGAATTGGATTCTGACTTATCCTTCATCATTCGCTTACTGCAATATGCTAATCATTTTATTTTTTATGCCATTTTTGATATTATCAAAATTGATGTTAGATCCATGTATTTAGCTATATTAGCTAGAAGAGCATTGTGGCTTAAATCTTGGAATGCTGATATAACATCTAAATCTAGATTACTATCTCATTCTTTCCAAGGTAATAATTTATTTGGTTCTCAGTTGGATTCTATTATTTCAACTGTCACTGGGGGAAAGGGAGTTTTTCTGCCTCAGGATAAAAAACCTAAGGGAAAATCTAAGGCTTCTAACCGTTTTCGTTCCTTTCGTCAGAATAAGGAACAAAAACGTAATTCTCCCCCCAAGGAATCTGCTTCCAATTGGAAGCCTTCCTCAAATTGGAATAAATCCAAGCCATTTAGGAAACCTAAGTCAGCCCTTAAGTCGGCATGAAGGTGCGGCCCTCATTCCAGCTCAGCTGGTAGGGGGCAGATTAAGGTTTTTCAAGGGTATTTGGATAAAATCTGTCCAAAATCAATGGATTCAGAGCATTGTCTTTCATGGGTATCGAATAGGATTCAGAGTAAGACCTCCTGTGAGAAGATTTTTTTCTCTCACGTATCCCAGCAAATCCCAACTTTCCTGAAGTGTGTTTCAGACCTGGAGTCTTCAGGGGTAATGATGCCAGTTCCTCTTCAGGAACAAGGTTTGGGGTTTTATTCAAAACTATTCATTGTCCCAAAGAAGGAAAATTTATTCCGACTAGTTCTGGATCTGACAATTTTGAATTGTTATGTAAGAGTACCAACTTTCAAGATGGTGACTATAAGGACTATTCTGCCTTTTGGTCAGCGAGGACATTATATGTCCACAATAGACTTGCAGGATGCATACCTTCATATTCCGATTCATCCAGAACATTATCAGTTTCTGAGATTCTCTTTTCTAAACAAGCATTACCAATTTGTTGCTCTTCCATTTGGCCTAGCAACAGCTCCAAGAATCTTTTCGAAGGTTCTGGGTGCCCTACTCTCTGTAATCAGAGAACAGGGTATTGCGGTGTTTCCTTATTTGGACGATATCTTGGTACTAGCTCAGTCTTTACGTACTGCAGAATCTCACACAAATTAACTAGTGTTGTTTCTTCAGGAAACATGGTTGGAGGATCAATTTTTAAAATATCCTTTGGTCTTAGTGACAACTTAAACAACGTATGCTTTATGTGCAAAAAATATGTTTTTATTACATAAAATAAATGGACAAAATAAGAATGAAAATAAAAAATATAAAAAATATGTATATGCAGATAAAAAAAATATATAGCTGATCAGCTAGTACAATTAAAAATGAATAAGTGCAGTACCAAAAAATAATAAAAATAAAATAAACACAACAGAAATATACAATAGGACTTGATCCAAAGAGAGTTCATAAGCCTTCAAGGGTTAATATGGATTAGATCCAGATCGGAACGAAATCAGAGACTCCTTCAACAGCTGAGAATGTCGAGTGCCAATTGTAGCTGGAAGGGAGCTGAAATGACAATGAATCCAAATCAAAAGAACAGCAGAGAACCAAAATTGAGGTGTTCAATTTTACTTACACCGTGTTTTGGTCTCTGCAGCAGCGGTCAGACAACAGTGGAAGCGGATGTTTCTTTAATATAAAAGCCGATGTCGAATAACTGCTCCACTCAGGGATTCTCACAGTATCGAAGCCGGTCTGTAATGACTACGTCACGTAACGTCAGAGTGGGCGGAGCAACGCGTTTCAGCCCGTTCAGGGCCTTTGTCAAGCTCCAGAAGAGAGTGTAGTAGGTCCTTTTATACCTATAGCTTTTATGTTGATTGGTTGAGTGCCATAAGTAGGGGTGTCTTGCAATTTAAAGACAAAGTTAGTAATGGCAGTGTGCGATCAAACAGTAACAAAATAACAAAATAATGGTACATAGTACATAAATGCAAATTTGTTGCTATACAGCATATTACCTTATCTGTCTCAATTAGTATTTATATACAATAGTAGCGATCAATTTGAAAAGGACAGCTGCAAAAAGTAAAAAGTTAAAACAAAAATATGTAGTGTTGTATGATCATGATTCTGAAGCGATACATAATTTGTTATCACCAAGACCAAAGAGCTATTACTAAAAAGAACAAATAAATAAATAAATAAATCACAGTGCATCAAATTACTCGTTAAAAAACTATTTATAAAAATAACCTATATATATATAAAAAATCTTTATAAAAACATCTTTAAAAACACTAAATAGACCTATACGTATAAAAGTAATTATATTAAAAATAGGGGGAATTATACCAATCGCAATATTATATAATATATGTTTGCATATATCACGACATATACACATATATAATGTTACTTAAACTGCCATTACTAACTTTGTCTTTAAATTGCAAGACACCCCTACTTATGGCACTCAACCAATCAACATAAAAGCTATAGGTATAAAAGGACCTACTACACTCTCTTCTGGAGCTTGACAAAGGCCCTGAACGGGCTGAAACGCGTTGCTCCGCCCACTCTGACGTTACGTGACGTAGTCATTACAGACCGGCTTCGATACTGTGAGAATCCCTGAGTGGAGCAGTTATTCGACATCGGCTTTTATATTAAAGAAACATCCGCTTCCACTGTTGTCTGACCGCTGCTGCAGAGACCAAAACACGGTGTAAGTAAAATTGAACACCTCAATTTTGGTTCTCTGCTGTTCTTTTGATTTGGATTCATTGTCATTTCAGCTCCCTTCCAGCTACAATTGGCACTCGACATTCTCAGCTGTTGAAGGAGTCTCTGATTTCGTTCCGATCTGGATCTAATCCATATTAACCCTTGAAGGCTTATGAACTCTCTTTGGATCAAGTCCTATTGTATATTTCTGTTGTGTTTATTTTATTTTTATTATTTTTTGGTACTGCACTTATTCATTTTTAATTGTACTAGCTGATCAGCTATATATTTTTTTTATCTGCATATACATATTTTTTATATTTTTTATTTTCATTCTTATTTTGTCCATTTATTTTATGTAATAAAAACATATTTTTTGCACATAAAGCATACGTTGTTTAAGTTGTCACTAAGACCAAAGGATATTTTAATTTTTGTTTTTTAACCAAGTAGGTCATATCACATTCATCCATTTTTTCTATTTTCCAATTTTAGCAACAAAAAACTTTTTTTGTAGCGCCAGAGGTTTTAAAATTTCTTATCTTTTTTAAGGTAGTTATTTTTATTTTTTCTATTTCACTTGTGGAGACAGGGGTTCTCCATTACCTACTGGCATATTGGTATTTTAGAAAATCCTGCGCAGGGTTACACACAATTTTATCTAACCTGGAGGATCAATTTACCAAAAAGTTTCTTGATTTCTCAGACAAGGGTCACCTTTTTAGGTTTCCAGATAGATTCAGTATCCATCTCTTTAACAGACAAGAGACATTTAAAATTGGTTGCAGCTTGACGGCACCTTCAGTCTCAGTCATTCCCTTCAGTGGCTATGTGCATGGAAGTTTTAGGTCTCATGACTGCAGCATCGGACGCAATTCCCTTTGCTCGTTTTCACATGAGACCTTTACAGCTTTGTATGCTGAATCAATGGTGCAGGGATTATACAAAGATATCACAATTAATATCCTTAAATTCCAATTTATGACACTCTCTGACATGGTAGATAGATCACCATCGTTTAGTTCAAGGGGCTTCTTTTGTTCAGCCAACCTGGACTGTGATCACAACAGATGCAAGTCTTTCAGGTTGGAGAGCTGTTTAGGGATCTCTGACAGCACAAGGGGTTTGGAGATCTCAAGAGGCGAGATTACCAATAAATATTTTAAAACTCTTCAGTTTTGGCCTCTGTTAAAGAGAGAACCGTTCATTTGTTTTCAGACAGACAATATCACAACAGTTGGATATGTCAATCATCAGGGTGGGACTCACAGTCCCCAAGCTATGAAAGAAGTATCTTGGATACTTACTTGGGCGGAATCCAGCTCCTGTCTAATCTCTGCGGTACATATCCCAGGTGTAGACAATTGGGAGGCGGATTATCTCAGCCACCAGACTTTACATCCAGGGGAGTGGTCTCTCCATCCAGATGTGTTTTCTCAGATTGTTCAGATGTGGGGTCTTCCATAGATAGATCTCATGGCCTCTCATCTAAACAAGAAACTTCCCAGATACCAGTCCAGGTCCAGGGATGTTCAGGCGGAAGCAGTGGATGCGCTGACACTTCCTTGGTGTTATCATCCTGCTTACATTTTTTCCGCCTCTAGTTCTCCTTCCAAGAGTGATCTCCAAAATCATCATGGAACAATCATTTGTGTTGCTGGTGGCTCCAGCATGGCCACACAGGTTTTGATATGCGGATCTGGTTCGGATGTCCAGTTGCCCGCCTTGGCCACTTCCATTACGGCCAGACCTACTATCTCAAGGTCCGTTTTTCCATCAGGATCTCAAATCATTAAATTTGAAGGCATGGAAATTGAACGCTTAGTACTAAGTCATAGAGGAGTGATTAATACTATGTTACAAGCTTGTAAATCTGTCACTAGAAAGATTTATTATAGAGTTTGGAAGACTTACATTTCATGGTGTTCTTCTCATAAATTCTCCTGGCATTCTTTCAGAATTCCTAGAATTTTACAGTTCTTCAGGATGGTTTGGATAAGGGTTTGTCTGCAAGTTCCTTGAAAGGACAAATCTCCGCTCTTTCTGTTTTATTTCACAGAAAGATTGCTATACTTCCTGATATACACTGTTTTGTACAGGCTTTAGTTCGTATTAAGCCTGTTATTAAATCAATTTCTTCCCCTTGGAGTCTTAATTTGGTTCTGAAGGCTTTACAGGCTCTTCCATTTGAACCTATGCATTCTTTGGACATTAAACTACTTTCTTGGAAAGTGTTGTTCCTTTTGGCCATCTCTTCTGCTAGAAGAGTTTCTGAGTTATCTGCTCTTTCTTCTGAGTCTCCTTTTCTGATTTTTCATCAGGATAAGGCAGTTTTGCGGACTTCTTTTCAATTTTTACCTAAGGTTGTGAATTCTAACAACATTAGTAGAGAAATTGTTGTCCCTTCCTTGTGTCCTAATCCTAAGACTTCTTTGGAAAGATCCTTACATTCTTTGGATGTGGTAAGAGCTTTGAAATATTATGTGGAAGCTACTAAAGATTTCAGGAAGACTTCCAGTCTATTTGTTTTATTTTCTGGTCCTAGGAAAGGTCAAAAGGCTTCTGCTATTTCCTTGGCTTCTTGGTTGAAACTTTTGATTCATCAAGCTTATTTGGAGTCGGGTCAGGCCCCGCCTCAGAGAATTTCAGCTCATTCTACTAGATCAGTCTCCACTTTGTGGGCTTTTAAGAATGAAGCTTCAGTTGATCAGATTTGCAAAGCAGCAACTTGGTCCTCTTTGCATACATTTACTAAATTCTACCGTTTTGATGTATTTTCTTCTTCGGAAGCAGTTTTTGGTAGAAAATTTCTTCAGGTAGCTGTTTCAGTTTGATTCTTCTGCTTTTGATTTAACTTTTTTTCTTTCAAAAATGAAAATAAACTTATTTTTTTGGGTTGTGGATTAATATTTTCAGCAGAATTTGGCTGTTTTTATTTTTATTCCCTCCCTCTCTAGTGACTCTTGAGTGGAGATCCACATCTTGGGTATTGATATCCCAAATGTCACTAGCTCATGGACTCTTGCCAATTACATGAAAGAAAACATAATTTATGTAAGAACTTACCTGATAAATTCATTTCTTTCATATTGGCAAGAGTCCACGAGGCCCACCCCTTTTTATGGTGGTTATGATTTTTTGTATAAAGCACAATTATTTCCAAATTTCCTTTGTTGATGCTTTTTACTCCTTTCTTTATCACCCCACTGCTTGGCTATTCGTTAAACTGAATTGTGGGTGTGGTGAGGGGTGTATTTATAGGCATTTTGAGGTTTAGGAAACTGTATCCCTCCTGGTAGGATTGTATATCCCATATGTCACTAGCTCATGGACTCTTGCCAATATGAAAGAAATGAATTTATCAGGTAAGTTCTTACATAAATTATGTTTTTTTTTAGAAGAGGAACAGTAACTAGCGCGGCTGAATTGGGTTGGATAATGGTCGCCTGATAGAATAAAACCTCTGGCCTTTGGCAGTCCATTAGATTTAAGATGTATGTGAGGCCAGTGCCTGAGATGTGAGCTTAAAGGGACAGTATAAATAATTTTTAATTTAACTGCATGTAATAGATACTACAATAAAGAATAATATGCACAGATACTGATTTAAAAACCCAGTATAAAATCATTTAAAAACTTACTTAGAAACTCCTAATTCAGCTCTGTTAAAAAGGTTAGCTGGAACACCCTCTGCAAGTGCTTCAGTAGCAACAAAAAGCAGACACTACCCCCCCCCCCCTCCTCTGCATTTGAAAAGACCCTTTACACAAACAGGAGCAAGCCAGAGTAGGTATACGTCGGAATTCTCCTAAAACTTTGGGGCTTGGTTAGGCATCTGAAAATTAGCGCAATGTTATTTAAAAATAAGCAAAACTATAAAAAAAATATAAAAAGCTGTATGGGCTATATAAATGGAACATCTACAAAACATTTATGCAAATAAAAATCTAGTGTATAATGTCCCTTTAAGTGGTTGTGAGGTGTCTGGTGGTTTCTAGTGCGGCTTAGACCTGTGTCAGCTATAAAGTCTTGTTAATGTGTTTGTGTACTAGTTCTTTTTCTGATCACCTTTTGTTTTATAGGGTTAGGGCGTGGCCCATGCAATGATTTGGATAGCCGGCCACTCGTTCATCCACTGGGCGTCAAATTAGAGCGTTATCTGTTCCTGCGGGTAAACAGCTAGGATTTTACCCTTCCAGAGCTTCAGTGCATTGGCTGGGGCACAGGGGTGTTTTTTGGGCTTAGCTCTCCTCATTGCCCCAAGACACCCATCTTAGATGGTGCCACCCAACTATTATTCTTATCCACCTGGGGGGCAATAATTTGTGTTCAGTCCCGGCCCTAGATTTAATTAAAATTATGATCTCTAACGTCTGGTGGGTGAATGCTTGGATGCCACTGATTGGATGATCAAACGTAGTTCCAAGACTGAAGTGGCGGCATATGGTGGGCCATGACAAAGAAAATTAACAGGGAGTTGGGTAAAGCTTTTAACCCTTTGAATGCTAAGCACTTTCCTATCTGGGTGCTAATATTTTCATTTTTTTTTTCATTTTTGCAAAACATTTTTTTGACTTTTTTTTTTTACAGACCCCCTTTCCAACAGTGGGTTTGTAGCTGCTTAGATGCCTGAGATACAGGCTTTTAAGCAGCATGCCCCCTCCTCCTATACTTAACATTGTTAAGTATAAATAAAGTTGTGCGGTGATGTCATCACGTCATTGCGCGTGACGTCATCACGCATCACGTGATGCTTGTCACTCTACAGGCACGATCGCCGGGGTAGTAGCGGTTAGGAGCCCCCAGATCTCCCTCAAGGTGGGAGAATGCTCTGAGCCGTCATTAGCACCAGAGTGAGAAACTCTGACGGCTCAGAGCTGTCATTAGCGCTCAAAGGGTTAAGGAACTGAGAGGAAAAAAACTGTATCGGCTTGAGGGGCTTCATTTGACCGATGAGAGTCTTGATCTATTCCTTGGTAATTTTAGCCAGGCGTTACTTTTAGTTATTTAGTCCAGACTGGTAAATTTTGCACTCGATAGTCCAGGGGCCCTTAAGTTTTGGAGTGGGTAATGACATCCTAGCTGGCGGTTGGTCTGGGTCCTAGCTGCGACAGCGTAAGAATAGAGTGACGGTCATTATGGCGAGATGCCCCTGTCTTAAGACCGCTGCTTCTTAACTGCTGTTTCCGGCAAACCTGAAGGCTTGCGCGGGAAACAGGGGCCATTCGTCCCTTGATAATTTGGCCCCTATGTCTTCATGTTTGGGAAAGATCAGGCAGATTATAATTTTACTTAAGTGATGGTATAATATACTTTAAAAACTTAGTATTAGTAAGTGCCTTTTTTTGAATTCTTAATATATAATTAAAGTGATGGTAAACTCTCCCCTTTTTAAAAACATAACTTTTTAATATAAATTCAAATTCCCTGCGCTCCGTTGCCCACTTCAAAAGTCAATTTTTCTGTGAGCTAAAGGTTTGAATTGTTGTCCAATCAGCACGTTCCCCATATGGCATTTTTGTTGTAGCTAGAGCGCGGGTGTTTGAATTTCATATCTATATTAAAAAGTAAGTTATAGCGCAAAATCATTACAACTGATGAATTAAACTCCATCTAAAATATCCCTAACATTCCGGATCTGATTTTATAAAGGGGAGCGTTTACTATCACTTTAACTTGCTTTGGTCAAGTGCTTTCAATTTATATTTAGTATCATGGCTTTGATTGCTCATGCTCCTTTAGTGCCACAGACACTTTTTCCCAGTTTGTTTGATTGAGAGCTTGCATTGTTTGGCTGTAATAGGGACCCAGGTTTGGGGAGAGATCTTGATGTGGTACCTGGGCTTGTCCCATTTGGCCAGATGCAGTAACTCTTTCATTTTTGCTTTTAATCTTAACTGAGAGCTTGCAAGTGAGTGCTGGACTTCCTCTGTGTGTTGTATTATTTTATTTTGTTTCCCTATGGGCCTTGTCTGGGGTTAACTGCCTGGGACTCTGGGGACGGTGAAGCTACCTGTGAGTGCTATTGAGCACCCGGGGCTGTGCATGTTGCAGGGTCATAGGATGTGTACCCAGTCCAGTCTGAGAGTGCAGTCCCCTTCCGTGTTTTATGTACACACACAGACATACATATATATAGTGCTGTCTATTCCTGTGTTTTGTATTTACATAGGGGAGGTTACAAAAGCCTGTGTCACCCTGGGAGGTTCCCAGTTGGTTTGTTTGGAAGTATGCATTGTGTGGGTGCTGGTTTAGGGTCCCAGAAAGGGGGAGACCTTGTCGTGGTCCTGGGCTTGATCCTTTGGCGCCAATGTAACTGACTTCCCCCTAGTTTTGCTTTTATACATTACTGTGAATCTGCTGGAGAGTGCCAGGTTTTCTGTGTGTTGTGTTGATAATGTTTGTAATGCTTCCCTGCGGTCCTGTCACCCAGGTTGCTCTGGGGTTAACTGCCTGGGTTGCTGGGAACTTTGCAGCTGTCTGTTAGTGTTCAGGGCTGTGGAGTTTACTGTGGCTTAGGATGTGTACCCAGTCCAGTCTGTGAGTGTGGTCCATTCCTATGTTTTTTATATACAGTATATACAGTATATATATATATAATCCAATATGTAGTGGAAACACCCTTCCTTATATGTAGAAGATAAGTGCCCAGGTGCAAGCCTGCTAATATAATTGCAAATAACCAAGGCACTTGGGGGGCTTTTTATTCCTGTGATGTTTTGGGGGTATACAAAACCCCCTTCCCCGGGAGGAGATTCTGTATATTCTGTGCGCCCCAGAAACGTCACAGGAATAAAAAGCCCTGCAAGTGCCTTGGTTATTTGCAATTATATATTTATTTCCACATGGATGTAAAAGATGAAAATAAAAATAAAAATATATTTTTATACTTCTTCTAGAAACCTAACCCAAACACTTGCCAATATAATGGATAAAATACAGAGGAACTTCTTTCCTAACGCACTGCTTTATCTTCAGGTTGTGACACACCCTTATTTAACATTATATACTAACATATTTTAGCTTTGTATAAAAACACACACAGTAAAATCTGCTGACTCCAGCCGTGACTAACCAATCTGATCTGTTTTGCAGTATCATTCTTTTCTCTTTATTGCAAACTATTTACAGGTGCAGTTTAAGTGTTTGATAACCTTCAGCTTTATTTTTGCACTGTCACCTTTACAGCCTAGCACTTTATTACACTTTTGTTTCATTTTTAAGACCCAATTTTGCCTTGTCACATTATCGGATTTATGACTCGGCTTGGGTTTGTTGAAATCATTTTATTTTTTTCCGGTTGCGGAGCACATTAAAGGGACAATGTTAACCGGTTTTGTAGGGTTTAAAGGTAGAACAATATCATAAAACAGTCTCTGAGAGTATTTGTTTAAATTATTATTGTTCTTTATGTGTATAGTGCCACAATATTTCAGTGCGGCCATTTCTGTATGTGGTACAATACAATTATACTTCACAATGGAATTGATTGGGTACGTGCAAAATTCATTATTCTGATATTTGTTTGTCAAACAAATTCCAAATATGGCTGTGAGTGGCTGTTATGAAACCCAAATGTTTTTCTTCCAGGAACCAAATAGAGCATACCATTTTAGATAACTTTCCAATTTACTTCTAATATCAAATTTGCTTCATTCTCTTAGTATTCTTTGTTGAGGGAGCAGCAGTGCACTACTGGGAGCTAGCTAAACACACTGGTTGTGCCAAAGACAAAACGCATAGATGTACAGCCAGCAATCAGCAGCTAGCTCCCAGTAGTTGCTGCTCTTGAACCTACCTAAGTATGCTTTTCAATAAAGAATAAAAAGAGAAAGAACAAATTAGATAACAAAATTAATTTGGAAGGTTGTTTAAAATTGCATGCTCTGTCTGAATCATGAAAGAAACATTTTGGGTTTCACCAACATTAAATACTAATGATGCTACCTGCGGCCATATTTGGAATTCATTTAACAAAGAAACATCCAGATGACGAATTTTGCACATACCTAGAATTTATACAACAGGGCCCTGGTTAAGGTTGTCACCTTTAGTTCAGGTCAAACTCAAACACTTTTGCGCCGTGCACAGCACATAGTACACTATGTAGCACGTAAACAAACTCACACAGAGATATTCACACTCTCACACACACTCTCTCATACTCTCACACTCTCACACACACACACTGATACATGCTCATACACTCATACACTAACACACACACTCATACACGCTCATACTCTCACACTCACACACACACACACTCTCTCATACACGCTCATACTCTCACACTCTCGCACACACACACTCATACACGCTCATACTTTCACACTCACACACACACACACACACTCATACATGCTCATACTCTCATACACTAACACACACACTCATAAACGCTCATACTTTCACACTCACACACACACACACTCTCTCATACACGCTCATACTCTCACACACACACACACTCATACACGCTCATACTCTCACACTCTCACACACACACTCATACACACTCATACTCTCATACACTAACACACACACACACACTCATACACGCTCATACTCTCACACTCACACACACACACACTCTCTTATACACGCTCATACTCTCACACTCTCACACACACACACTCATACACGCTCATACTCTCATACACTAACACACACAGACACATTACCACAAAAAAACACACAAGCAAGAGAGAAATAGCTGTAGACATATGCAGTATGTTGCAAATGCACAAAGGTCACCTTTTTGGCAGTGGCTGTTTGCCACAAAACCCGGACATTGCTTGTCTGGCCCTAACTCAGCTTCAAACCAAAACTCACAAATGGAAACCCAATCTGTCCGGGACATTCTTGGACGACAACTGCCTAATTTGTTTAAGTGCAGGTTTTATTGCTGAAAGGGACAGAAAAGTCTGAATTAAAGGGACATTAAACCCAAATTTTTATTTCAGGATTCAGATAGAGCATGCAATTTTAAACAACTTTCCAAAGTACTTCTATTATCTAATTTTCTTCCTTTTTTGGTATCCTTTGTTGAAAACAATACCTATATAGGGCCAGGAGTAGCAATGCATACTGGGAGCTAGCTAGTAATTGGTGGTTGCCTTATATGCCTCTTGTCACCCGATGTGTTCAACTTGTTCCCAGTAGTGCTTTGCTGCTCCTTTAACAAAGAACTCAAACACCATGTCTATTTAAACAGCTGACAGTTGTGTGTATTGCATCAATAACATACAAGCAATTGATAAGGTGGGCTGTTTGAATACTGGTGCACTCACAGCATATGTGCATATGCCGCATAAAAACAGTAATAACTTTTACTAGAAGCATTTTTGCTAATGGAAGTCTATTGCAAACATGCTTCTATTTAAAATACAAACCCTCCTATGCACATTTTAATGTTGACATTTTTATCTCTGTAACCTTTTGAGTAAGTGTTTCACAGCTCTATAAGTATATATATATATATATATATATATATATATATATATATATATATATATATATATATATATATATATATATATCTTTAATAAAGGACTGCACTCACTGGATTATGATAATTTATAGGTTTATTACAAAAGTGGTAACGTTTCGGGGGTTCACAGACCCCTTCCTCAGACCCAACCAGTCATTGGGTCTGAGGAAGGGGTCTGTGAACCCTCGAAACGTTACCACTTTTGTATTAAACCTATAAATTATCATAATCCAGTGAGTGCAGTCCTTTATTGAAGATATCTACACTGAAAATTGACTTTGGCACCCTGGTTGCTGACCACACGGCATTGTGAGTGCAGATACACATGGGATTTATATATATATATTTATATATATATATATATATATATATATATATATACACACACACATTACAAATTCAGATAAAGGTATTGGTTAATTTCCAATCTCCTTTCCTATAACAGGATATATTTTGAACTTGTTACAATATTTGTCAAGAAAGCCAGAAAAAAAACACATTTCATCCTTCTCAAGAGTCAAATGTATTTTTCCCATAAGCACTATTCTTCATCATCAATGTAAGCATTGTTAGCCTCAATAATTTATAGAATTCGCACTCAATATTTAAAGGGACATTGCACACCAGATTTTTCTTTGCATAAATGTTTATAGATGATCTATTTATATAGCCCATACAGATTTGTTCTTAAAAAATGTATATTTCTTCTGTTATGTGTGATCAGTCCACGGGTCATCATTACTTCTGGGATATAACTCCTCCCCAACAGGAAATGCAAGAGGATTCACCCAGCAGAGCTGCATATAGCTCCTCCCCTCTACGTCACTCCCAGTCATTCTCTTGCACCCAACGACTAGATAGGATGTGTGAGAGGACTATGGTGATTATACTTAGTTTTTATAACTTCAATCAAAAGTTTGTTATTTTACAATAGCACCGGAGCGTGTTATTGCCTCTCTGGCAGAGTTTGAAGAAGAATCTACCAGAGTTTTTTACTATGATTTTAACCGGAGTAGTTAAGATCATATTGCTGTTTCTCGGCCATCTGAGGGAGGTAAAAGCTTCAGATCAGGGGACAGCGGGCAGATGAATCTGCATTGAGGTATGTAGCAGTTTTTATTTTCTGAATGGAATTGATGAGAAAATCCTGCCATACCGTTATAATAACATGTATGTATACTCTACACTTCAGTATTCTGGGGATGGTACTTCACTGGAATTACTCTGTAAAAAGTACATTAAACCTTTTAATAGGTATTTATTATGTTAAACGTTTTTGCTGGAACGTAGAATCGTTTGCATTTTCTGAGGTACTGAGTGAATAAATGTTTGGGCATTATTTTTCCACTTGGCAGCTGCTTGTTTTAATTGTGACAGTTTCGTTTCTCTCTCACTGCTGTGTGTGAGGGGGAGGGGCCGTTTTTGGCGCTCTTTGCTACGCATCAAAAATTTCCAGTCAGTTACTCTTGTATTTCCTGCATGATCCGGTTCATATCTAACAGAACTCAGGGGTCTTCAAACTTCTTTGAAGGGAGGTAGATTCTCTCAGCAGAGCTGTGAGACTTATATATTGACTGTGATTAAAAACGTTGCTCTGTAATTTTTACGTTTCAAATTTAATTATTGTTACTTTACTAATGGGAACAAACCTTTGCTAAAAGTTGTGTTGTTTTCAAGGATTGATGCTATAACAGTTTTTCAGTTCATTATTTCAACTGTCATTTAATCGTTTAGTGCTTCTTTGAGGCACAGTACGTTTTTGTTAAATAAGATTGTAACCAAGTTGCAAGTTTATTTACTAGTGTGTTAAACATGTCTGATTCAGAGGAAGATACCTGTGTCATTTGTTCCAATGCCAAGGTGGAGCCCAATAGAAATTTATGTACTAACTGTATTGATGCTACTTTAAATAAAAGCCAATCTGTACAAATTGAACAAATTTCACCAAACAGCGAGGGGAGAGTTATGCCGACTAACTCGCCTCACGTGTCAGTACCTGCATCTCCCGCCCGGGAGGTGCGTGATATTGTGACGCCTAGTACATCTGGACGGCCATTACAGATAACATTACAAGATATGGCTACTGTTATGACTGAAGTTTTGGCTAAATTACCAGAACTAAGGGGCAAGCGTGATCACTCTGGGGTGAGAACAGAGTGCGCTGATAATACTAGAGCCATGTCGGATCACAGCTTGCAGAGCATGAGGACGGAGAGCTTCATTCTGTGGGTGACGGTTCTGATCCAAACAGATTGGATTCAGATATTTCAAATTTTAAATTTAAATTGGAGAACCTCCGTGTATTACTAGGGGAGGTTTTAGCGGCTCTTAATGATTGTAACACTGTTGCAATACCAGAGAAATTGTGTAGGTTGGATAAATACTTTGCGGTACCGGCGAGTACTGACGTTTTTCCTATACCTAAGAGACTAACTGAAATTGTTACTAAGGAGTGGGATAGACCCGGTGTGCCGTTCTCACCCCCTCCAATATTTAGAAAGATGTTTCCAATAGACGCCACCACACGGGACTTATGGCAAACGGTCCCTAAGGTGGAGGGAGCAGTTTCTACTTTAGCTAAGCGTACCACTATCCCGGTGGAGGATAGCTGTGCTTTTTCAGATCCAATGGATAAAAAATTAGAGGGTTACCTTAAGAAAATGTTTGTTCAACAAGGTTTTATATTGCAACCCCTTGCATGCATCGCGCCGATTACGGCTGCGGCAGCATTTTGGATGGAGTCTCTGGAAGAGAACCTTAGTTCAGCTACACTGGACGACATTACGGACAGGCTTAGAGTCCTAAACTAGCTAATTCATTCATTTCGGAGGCCGTAGTACATTTAACCAAACTTACGGCTAAGAACTCAGGATTCGCCATTCAGGCACGTAGGGCGCTGTGGCTAAAATCCTGGTCAGCTGATGTAACTTCTAAGTCCAAATTACTTAATATACCTTTCAAAGGGCAAACTTTATTTGGGCCCGGTTTGAAAGAAATTATCGCTGACATTACAGGAGGTAAGGGCCACGCCCTGCCTCAAGACAAAGCCAAAGCTAAGGCTAGACAGTCTAATTTTCGTCCCTTTCGGAATTTCAAAGCAGGAGCAGCACCAACTTCCACTGCTCCAAAACAGGAAGGAGCCGTTGCTCGTTACAGACAAGGCTGGAAACCTAACCAGTCCTGGAACAAGGGCAAGCAGGCCAGGAAACCTGCTGCTGCCCCTAAGACAACATGAATCGAGGGCCCCCGATCCGGGACCGGATCTAGTGGGGGGCAGACTCTCTCTCTTCGCCCAGGCTTGGGCAAGAGATGTTCAGGATCCCTGGGCGCTAGAGATCATATCTCAGGGATACCTTCTAGACTTCAAATTCTCTCCCCCAAGAGGGAGATTTCATCTGTCAAGGTTGTCAACAAACCAGATAAAGAAAGAAGCGTTTCTACGCTGTGTACAAGATCTGTTATTAATGGGAGTGATCCATCCGGTTCCGCGGTCGGAACAAGGACAAGGGTTTTACTCAAACCTGTTTGTGGTTCCCAAAAAAGAGGGAACTTTCAGGCCAATCTTGGATTTAAAGATCCTAAACAAATTCCTAAGAGTTCCATCGTTCAAAATGGAAACTATTCGGACAATCTTACCCATGATCCAAAAGGGTCAGTACATGACTACAGTGGATTTAAAGGATGCTTACCTTCACATACCGATTCACAAAGATCATTACCGGTATCTAAGGTTTGCCTTCTTAGACAGGCATTACCAGTTTGTAGCTCTTCCATTCGGATTGGCTACGGCTCCAAGAATCTTCACAAAGGTTCTGGGTGCCCTTCTGGCGGTACTAAGACCGCGAGGAATTTCGGTAGCTCCGTACCTAGACGACATTCTGATACAAGCTTCAAGCTTTCAAACTGCCAAGTCTCATACAGAGTTAGTTCTGGCATTTCTAAGGTCGCATGGATGGAAAGTGAACGAAAAGAAGAGTTCTCTCTTTCCTCTCACAAGAGTTCCATTCTTGGGGACTCTGATAGATTCTGTAGAAATGAAGATTTATCTGACAGAAGACAGATTAACAAAGCTTCTAAATGCATGCCGTGTCCTTCATTCCATTCAACTCCCGTCAGTAGCTCAATGCATGGAGGTGATCGGCTTAATGGTAGCAGCAATGGACATAGTACCCTTTGCACGTCTACATCTCAGACCGCTGCAATTGTGCATGCTGAGTCAGTGGAATGGGGATTACTCAGACTTGTCCCCTACTCTGAATCTGGATCAAGAGACCAGAAACTCTCTTCTATGGTGGCTTTCTCGGCCACATCTGTCCAGGGGGATGCCATTCAGCAGGCCGGACTGGACAATTGTAACAACAGACGCCAGCCTACTAGGTTGGGGCGCTGTCTGGAATTCTCTGAAGGCTCAGAGACAATGGAATCAGGAGGAAAGTCTCCTACCAATAAACATTCTGGAATTGAGAGCAGTTCTCAATGCCCTTCTGGCTTGGCCCCAGTTAAGAACTCGGGGGTTCATCAGGTTTCAGTCGGACAACATCACGATTGTAGCTTACATCAACCATCAAGGAGGGACAAGAAGCTCCCTAGCAATGATGGAAGTATCAAAGATAATTCGCTGGGCAGAGTCTCACTCTTGCCACCTGTCAGCAATCCACATCCCGGGAGTGGAGAACTGGGAGGCGGATTTCTTGAGTCGCCAGACTTTTCATCCGGGGGAGTGGGAACTTCATCCGGAGGTCTTTGCCCAAATACTTCGACGTTGGGGCAAACCAGAGATAGATCTCATGGCGTCTCGCCAGAACGCCAAACTTCCTCGCTACGGGTCCAGATCCAGGGATCCGGGAGCGGTTCTGATAGATGCTTTGACAGCACCTTGGAACTTCGGGATGGCTTATGTGTTTCCACCCTTCCCGCTGCTTCCTCGATTGATTGCCAAAATCAAACAGGAGAGAGCATCAGTGATTCTAATAGCGCCTGCGTGGCCACGCAGGACTTGGTATGCAGATCTAGTGGACATGTCATCCTGTCCGCCTTGGTCTCTACCTCTAAGACAGGACCTTCTGATACAGGGTCCATTCAAACATCAAAATCTAACTTCTCTGAAGCTGACTGCTTGGAAATTGAACGCTTGATTTTATCAAAACGTGGTTTTTCTGAGTCGGTTATTGATACCCTGATACAGGCTAGGAAGCCTGTTACCAGAAGAATTTACTATAAGATATGGCGTAAATACCTATACTGGTGCGAATCCAAAGGTTACTCCTGGAGTAAGGTTAGGATTCCTAGGATATTGTCCTTTCTACAAGAAGGTTTAGAAAAGGGTTTATCGGCTAGTTCATTAAAGGGACAGATCTCAGCTCTGTCCATCTTGTTGCACAGGCGTCTATCAGAAAATCCAGACGTCCAGGCCTTTTGTCAGGCTTTAGCTAGAATCAAGCCTGTGTTTAAAACTGTTGCTCCGCCATGGAGTTTAAACCTTGTTCTTAACGTTCTACAAGGAGTTCCGTTTGAACCCCTTCATTCCATTGATATAAAGTTGTTATCTTGGAAAGTGTTATTTTTAATGGCTATTTCTTCGGCTCGGAGAGTCTCTGAGTTATCAGCTTTACATTGTGATTCTCCTTATTTGATTTTTCATTCAGATAAGGTAGTTCTGCGTACTAAACCTGGGTTCTTACCTAAGGTAGTCACTAACAGGAACATCAATCAAGAGATCGTGGTTCCTTCTCTGTGCCCGAATCCTTCTTCAAAGAAGGAACGTCTTCTACACAATCTAGATGTAGTTTGTGCCCTCAAGTTCTACTTGCAGGCAACTAAGGATTTTCGACAAACGTCTTCCCTGTTTGTCGTGTACTCTGGTCAGAGGAGAGGTCATAAGGCTTCGGCTACCTCTCTCTCCTTCTGGCTTCGTAGCATAATTCGTTTAGCCTATGAGACTGCTGGACAGCAGCCTCCTGAAAGAATTACAGCTCATTCTACTAGAGCTGTGGCTTCCACTTGGGCCTTTAAGAATGAGGCCTCTGTTGAACAGATTTGCAAGGCTGCAACTTGGTCTTCGCTTCATACTTTTTCCAAATTTTACAAATTTGACACTTTTGCTTCTTCGGAGGCTATTTTTGGGAGAAAGGTTCTTCAGGCAGTGGTTCCTTCTGTATAATGAGCCTGCCTATCCCTCCCGTCATCCGTGTACTTTTGCTTTGGTATTGGTATCCCAGAAGTAATGATGACCCGTGGACTGATCACACATAACAGAAGAAAACATAATTTATGCTTACCTGATAAATTCCTTTCTTCTGTTGTGTGATCAGTCCACGGCCCGCCCTGTTTTTTAAGGCAGGTAGATATTTTTTAAATTATACTCCAGTCACCACTTCACCCTTGGTTTCTCCTTTCTCGTTGATTCTTGGTCGAATGACTGGGAGTGACGTAGAGGGGAGGAGCTATATGCAGCTCTGCTGGGTGAATCCTCTTGCATTTCCTGTTGGGGAGGAGTTATATCCCAGAAGTAATGATGACCCGTGGACTGATCACACAACAGAAGAAAGGAATTTATCAGGTAAGCATAAATTATGTTTTTTGCCTATTTTTAAATAACATTGCTCTGATTTTCAGTCTCCTAACCAAGCCCCAAAGTTTTAGGAGAATACTGTTGTCTACCTCCACCAGCTTGCTCCTGTTTGTTTAAAGAGTCTTTTCATATGCAGAGGAAGGGGAAATGGGGGATTGTCTGCTATTTCCCACTTGCAGTGGGTGTTCCAGCTACCTTTTTAACAGTGCTAAACTGCGAGCTTCTAAGTATGTTTTTAATGGTTTTATACTGGATTTTTATGTCAGTATCTGTGCATATTCTTCTTTATATTAGTGTCTATTACATGCAGTTATATGAAAATTGGTATATACTGTCCCTTTAACCTTGCCTTTTAGTATGAGAAAGTTGCTTAAAATTGCATGCTCTATCTGAATCATGAAAAAAAAAATTGGGTTCAGTGTCCCTTTAAAGAATGTATTTTTGCATCCCGACTATGTGATCTCACCGGAAATGTATGTATTGCAGACATTTATACACGAACATATGTCGTCAAAAATACCTAACACAGCATTGAGATGACCCCCCAAATACACCTCATATCACACAATGTGAGAGGGTTAAACACTAATGTAAAAAGACGCACAGCTATGTCCCAATACCTACATCTAGGAGCTAACCTCATATTCCTCCAAGAAACACATTTCACTCAAAACATTATTCCAAAATATTGGGCTAAGCACTTCACCCAACACTATCATGCAACCACAGACTCCAAAAAAAGAGGAGTTTCAATCCTGATTCACTCTAACTTATCATTTGAACACGAATCCACTGTAGCAGACAAAGAAGGGAGGTATGTTATTGTTAAAGGTCGATTACAGGAGTCGGATGTCATCCTATGCAATGTTTACGCCCCCAATGGCAATCAACATGTATTTTTCCAGACCATATCCAACTTGATTACTAGCTGGTCTCAACACAAAATAATATTAGCAGGAGACTTTAATATCACCATGACCAAACATTCAGATACAGACACCAAACTATCACCTAAACAGCTCCGACACAACAGACTAGTTAATGTCATACAAGACCACCTGACCTCACATACATTACTAGATTCCTGGTCCACGCTATATGGACAGACATCAGATACCACATTCTACTCCTCAGCGCACAGACAATACACCAGAATAGATTATATTTACACTAGCCAAGTTTTACAACCCCTCTACAACAGGTCGACAATCCACCCTTGTGTATGGTCCGACCATTCTGTGCTGATGCTGCACCTGGACGGATTTGTTGACATGGGCAGAACCCGGACATGGACATATGACCCCACACAACTCATTAAAATAATTCTGGGACATAAATAAAGAATCCACGACTAATCCTATCTCCCCCTGGGCAGCTCACAAAACATACCTCAGGGGTCTTCTTATCCGAGAAAAGGCAATACGAAACAAAAAACATAGAACACTACTCTCACAACTCCACAATGAAATCAGATATCTAGAAACCAGGCACAGACTTACTCATAGAAAGGACATATTATCCTCTCTAGAAACAAAAAGATCGCATTTAGCTAATCTTCTAAAAGAACACTCCACTAGGGCAATTCAGAAGCTTGATACACAATATTACATATATGCCAATAAACCGGATAGGTTCTTAGCTCATAAATTAAGAGAACGATGCAAAGCTTCCACCATTATGTCCATATTACTCCCGTCTGGCATTTCGGTATCTCACCCCCAACACATAGTGGAGGCCTTCGCGGACTACTATGGGAAACTTTATGACGGAAATAAGGTATCACACACACAGTCGGTAGCCCTTCAGACTGCGTACTTCTTGGAGGAGACAGAGCTAAATTCCCTTTCGGAAGAAGATTTAGATAGCTTAAACTCCCCGGTGACCAGAGAGGAAGTCTTAGGCGTTATAAGAGACCTCAAATCAGGGAAAGCTGCAGGGCCAGACGGTTTCGCCAGTGAATATTATAAAACTTTCAGGGGATTACTGGTACCTCACCTCACTGATTTTTGCAATTATATACTAGAAGGCCATACCATTCCGGACGACCTTCTGCAAGCCAGAATAGTAGTAATACCGAAACCTGGGAAAAATCACAAACTTTGCTCTAGTTACCGACCTATCTCACTTATCAATCAGGATCTAAAGATCTTTACTAAAATCCTGGCTAATCGGTTGAAAGTCATCTTACCAAAGTTAATCCATTTAGACCAGGTGGGTTTTGTCAAAGATAGGGAAGCTCCTGACAATGTACGTAGGCTTCTGAACATCATAGATTATGTAGGAGTGAATCGAGTGCCTTCTCTGCTCCTTTCGTTGGACGCGGAGAAGGCATTCGACAGAGTAGATTGGGACTACATGAAAGCAGTTTTACTTCGAATGGGATTCGGAGGTGCATTTATCAAAGCATTAAATATGATTTACTCAACCCCCTCAGCTCAGGTCTCTATATCAGGTTATAAATCTAACTCATTCCCTATATTAAATGGCACAAGGCAAGGGTGCCCCCTGTCTCCCCTTATTTTCGCACTCTGCATAGAGCCCTTAGCAGCCAAAATTAGACAGACAATAGATATCTCAGGAGTCACGATTAAAGACCAAGAATATAAATTAACACTTTTCGCAGACGATATTTTACTTATACTAACTAGACCTCTCATCCCCCTACCCAATTTATATAAAACCCTAGAGGAATTCTCCCAGATCTCAGGTTATAAAGTTAACCTTGATATATGTGAAGCGATGTCGCTAGGTCTCCCACAACACACCAAAAAATTAATAGAATCCAATTTCGACCTTTCCTGGACCACTCATTCCCTTAAATATCTGGGGATCCATCTGACTCCCCAAATCAACCAATTATATAAATATATTTTATGAAGTCATATATAGAAATACCAGGAAAGATCTGAACAAGTGGAAGACATATAATTTTTCGTGGATGGGCAGACTAGCGACAGTAAAGATGACTGTTTTACCCCGCCTTCTATATCTTTTCAGGACACTTCCCATAGAGGTCCCGACACTAGATTTAAAAAAGCTACAAGCGGAACTAATTGCGTTTATTAGAGGGAAGAAAACAGCCAGGATCCCAACCTCATTAATTACAAAACACAGGACACTAGGAGGAATAGGAGCCCCCAACCTATTAGAATATTATAGAGCATCAAGACTAGCACAAACACTACTCCTAGGAATCAGAGAGAAACTGGTCCTCTGGACCAAATTGGAGGCCGATCTAGGGGGATCCACTCATGCAGATGACATTTTATGGCAAAAACCTCACCCCGGACACACCTCCAACAGATATCGCTCACACATACTGGATCACACTAAACACTTATGGTCTCTACTAACAAAACAACAGAAGATATTACCTACTCAAACAATTATGTACCCACTCAGATGCCTCCTTTCTAGCGAAGTCCGTACTGTAGTGGATAAGTGGGCAAACAAGGGACTGTATAGGGTAGCAGACTGGCTGGAAGGGGGTAAATCTAAGACATTCACACAAATTCAGGAACAACTAGCCCCACTAAAACTTTTATGGTTCCAGTATCTCCAGGTTAATTTAGCTATTCAACAATATTTGAAACCAAATAGATCCAACACACTCACGGCCACAGAAAACTTAATACGATCGACATATAGACCCAAAAAGACTTTTTCCAGACTGTACCTAGAGATTCAAGCACTAAACAATGCTACTAAACCCACAATAGTCACAACATGGGAAGCTGACCTAGATATAAACAAACACAAAGACGCATGGGATGAAACATTCCACTCAGCCTGCTCGGGCCTTTTAAGCGCAAACTTACGAGAAAACACTATTAAAACTATGTATAGATGGTACCTAACCCCGATTAGAACTCAACACATGTCCCTCACCAACAATAGACTCTGTTACAGAGGATGTGGGGAAATCGGTTCATACAGCCAAATGTGGTGGGACTGCAATATAATCCAGCCCACATGGGCCCATCTATCCTCCCTTCTGGGTACGATCCTAGAGGAGAGGATCCAACTTAGTCCGGCACAAGCACTCCTCCACGAACCCCTGCCCCGATTCAATAAATACATAAACACCTTCATTAAGATCACCTGTACGGTGACTAGAATGAGTATTGCAAAATACTGGAAAACGAATGCCCCCCCATGGGAGGAAGTGAGGAAGAAAATTTCGCTAACCCATCGTATGTATGAGTCTGCATCACACATCCTAGATACACAAGCACAATTTGAGAAAGTCTGGTTCTACTGGACATTAAACAAGAACTTAGCTATATAATTATTTTTCTTGAGATCTCACAGAAACAAAGAACATAGTAACCACATTGATCAGGAGGGGGGGGGGGGGCCCGGATGTCCTAATCTAACCTTGTCTTACCCTTTCTTGCCTTCTGTCTTATGCTTTACTCTCCGTGTATTTACCCGATATAACTTCGGACTACCTGATTAGAATCATAAACAAAAACAACGGGTATAACTACACTCTATATCTATCGCTCTCTATTTCTTCATCTTTCTTCTTACCCTACCTCTTATTCCTTTTTCTTGACACAAGAACTTATAGTTATCTGGTCTTAATATTATATCTTCTCAAGATGGTTTGGTCTTATTATCTAACTATTAGTATCAAGGGTTAATAGGGGACCTGATACCCTAGGCACCTCTTACAATGATGAACGGCTTGGAAGATCAAATAGAAGTGGGAATGTAGATGGGGCTATGCAGAGCATCCCAGGTTAGTTCTGAATAAATGTTAGATGATACATATTGAAGTCTGGAATAGTTCAGAAACCCAGGCACTATACCACATGACGTCATCTGCATTGACCAATCCGTTTTTCTTGTTATGGTTGAATTACGAAGACCTATGTTGTATTCATTCCAATTGATTTCTGTCTTGTCTTTTATTTATAAAATCAATAAAAATAATTTAAACATAAAGAATGTATTTTTTTTTAAATTATTATTATTTTACAAAAACAGGTGTTCCTATACTTTCTAAATGTCATTCTTTCCTGATACAGACAAAGCATACAGTTCTAAAAATAAGTTTCCAATTTACTTTTATGATCAAATTTGCTTCGTTCTCATGGTATTCTTTGTTGACTAGGATACCTGAGTATGTAGTGTGCACGTGTCTGGAACACGGCATGGCTAGCACCTAATGCTCTTGCAAATGTATAACATTTTTAGAAGTATTTCTACAAAACTGCTGCTATATAGTGCTCCAGATAGGTGGACACTCCTGACCCTACCTACCTGAAAAGTGACTTTTCTTTTTTCAAAAATGAATCAGGAAAGTCAAATTCTTGGTTTCACATTTCTTTTAAGGTACACTAAATCCAAATTTTTTCTCTCATGATTCAGATAGAACATGCAATTTTAAGCAGCTTTCTAATTTACACCTTTTATACATTGTTACAAACTGCTATTTGTAACTGTCCCTTTAAATGGAAAATTGCCCTGCTTCCCTGGATTTTGGAGAGGCCTATTTGCCAGCCTCCTTCCTCATGACTGTGGCCCCTGGAGGATTGTGCCCCTGAGAGTATGTTAACTTTTGTTGGGTGTGTGTGGCCCTTTGGGAACCGTCTGGGGACATGTTGTGACTTTGGTGAACAATGCGCCTTTGGGACTGTGTCCTCAGACCTGTGAGGTGACTTGTCCCTGGCTTTCTCCCACTTGGTTCAGTTTCATTGTGTGCCATTAAGAGTTAATTTTGTTCAATTCTAAATACAAGTTTGCTGGGATCAGCTCTAATTAGGTTTAGTGATAAACCTTACCATTGTCTAATCAGACTGCTAGTGATAAGGTGGACTGCATTGTTTTATTGTGTGTAACTTGTTATCTGCTGAAGTAATGTTGTGGCCTGTCAAAGGGAGTGTCTCTCTATCTAATATCAAATGTGTGATGGGGGATTTTATGCCTCCACCTGAGAGTGTCCTGTTTTCATGTAACCTCAATAAAAAGCAGGCTGTGTGCTCCAGCACATCAGACCTATTTTGACCCTCTAACTTGCAGCTTTGACTCATGTTTGTAGGGGACAGCTATATCACTACAGGGATTGCTATGCTTTTCATACTCCCTTAGCTACAGGGATTGCTACAGAAGGAAGAGGTTCACCTACTGGAGCCTGGTCGTAGGTCCAGGGCGCAGAGCAGATGGCGAGATACCAGCCCAGCAGCGGTGGTTCATAGAGTCTGCATTACTGATGGTGGCTACGCAGTAGTTATAGTGTCCACGGTGCTGCTGCTCCTGTGGTGAGCGCTAGGAGCATCCTTTTCTACGGTCCAACTTCCAGCCAGCCTGGAGGCAACCGTAACATTTGGCGGCAGCGGTGGGATAGCGTCCTAGCGCAAGGAGCAGCACCCCAACAGCACTGGTATCGTAGGAGAGTTATTGAGGGCAACGCTAGCCACTGCGCAGCGTCCCTACCTACAGCAGCATGGAGCTGACAAGACACTGGTCAGAACCCTGTGAAGAGCACCTCAACCTGATCCGTCGCTATGAGGGCGCTGATTTCGTTCCAGAGGTAAAGAGGCGGCTAGTCCGATATGGTCCAGACCCTGCACAGGAGGTAGTCAGTCGAATCATCCGAAAATTGGCTACTGAGAACGAAGCGGCACGAGCCTTTGAGCGCCAACTGTGGAGTTTGGGGGTATGGACACTTGCTCTCCAGCGAGAAAATGAGTTACAGGGGGCAGAGACAGTTGGTCCTGTCCCCCAGCAGCAGAGTGAATTGCAGGGAATTGGGAGCCCAGACTCCATTCCCCAGCGGCAGGCTGAGTTACAGGGGGCAGAGACAGTTGGTCCTGTCCCCCAGCAGCAGAGGAATATGCAGGGAATTGTGAGCCCAGACTCCATTCCCCAGCGGCTGGAAGTATGTATGGGAGAGGAGCTTGTTACCCCCTCTCCCCAGCGGCAGCTTAACGCACCAGGGGGAGACAGTAAGCCCCACAACCGTGCAGATGGGACCGTGGTCTCTGCACTTACAGCACAGGGGGCAGAGACAGTTGCTCCTGTCCACCATCAGCAGAGTGAGATGCAGTGGATTGGGAGCCCAGTCTCCATTCTCCAGCTCCTAACTTGGGCCCAGGGTTAACAGTGGAGATGTTAACCCCCACTGACCCCCACGTTCCCTTTGCCACCGGGCAGGACTATGCCCCAATGCCCCCAGCAGAAGAGCTGGCATTAGGACAGAGCGCTGCTGGCCTCTGCCCTACAGACCCCCTTGTTACAGGACTGGCCTGCAAACCCCTCACCCCAGCAGAAGCGCTGGCACCAGGGCAGAGTGCCGCTGGCCTCTGCCCCCCAAGTACCATCAGCTATTTGCCCAGCTGCGCCAGGAAGGCCGAGGATGCTACACTTTCATCCTACAACCTGGAACCTACAGGCCAGTACTACTTATTGTGGGGGGGCTACTTTGCTGCTAATGTTTATTTGTGTGTGGGTTGCGAGACTAACTTAGGCACTGACCGACAGAAGGTCAGGTGCCTGGTTAGTCTCCCTCCAAAAGGTGAGATATGTTACAAACTGCTATTTGTAACTGGTCCTTTAAATGTAAAATTGCCCTGCTTCCCTGCTGGGATCAGCTCTAATTAGGTTTAGTGATAAACCTTACCATTGTCTAATCAGACTGCTAGTGATAGGGTGGACTGCATTGTTTTATTGTGTGTAACTTGTTATCTGCTGAAGTAATGTTGTGGCCTGTCAAAGGGAGTGTCTCTCTATCTAATATCAAATGTGTGATGGGGGATTTTATGCCTCCCCCTGAGAGTGTCCTGTTTGCATGTAACCTCAATAAAAAGCAGGCTGTGTGCTCCAGCACATCAGACCTATTTTGACCCTCTAACTTGCAGCTTTGACTCATGTTTGTAGGGGACAGCTATATCACTACAGGGATTGCTATGCTTTTCATACTCCCTTAGCTACAGGGATTGCTACAGAAGGAAGAGGTTCACCTACTGGAGCCTGGTCATAGGTCCAGGGCGCAGAGCAGATGGCAAGATACCAGCCCAGCAGCGGTGGTTCATAGAGTCTGCATTACTGATGGTGGCTACGCAGTAGTTATAGTGTCCACGGTGCTGCTGCTCCTGTGGTGAGCGCTAGGAGCATCCTTTTCTACGGTCCGACTTCCAGCCAGCCTGGAGGCAACCGTAACATACATTTTTCTTTGTTGGTATCTTTATATGAAAAGCAAGAATGTACGCTTAGGAGCTGGTCCAGTTTTGGTTCAGCACCTGGGTAGCGCTTGCTGATTGGTGGCTAAATGTAGCTACCAATCAGCAAGCGCTACCCAGGGTTCTGAACCAAAAATGGGCAGGCTCGTAAGTATAGATTTCTGCTTTTTCAAATAGAGATATCAAGAGAATGAAGAAAAATTGATAACAGGAGTAAATTAGAAAGTTGCTTGAAAGTACTGCTCTATCCGAATCATGAAAGAAACCATGTTTAGTATCCCTTTAACATCCAATATGAAATAATTGCCCAGACTCATAGACAAAGGGCCTATGAAGGGGAGATAATGTTCAAAATTCACATCTATAGTTGCGTGAAGCGCGCAATACATGATTTCTCCAACATTGGTGTGTCCGGTCCACGGCGTCATCCTTACTTGTGGGATATTCTCTTCCCCAACAGGAAATGGCAAAGAGTCCCAGCAAAGCTGGTCACATGATCCCTCCTAGGCTCCGCCCACCCCAGTCATTCTCTTTGCCGTTGCACAGGCAACATCTCCACGGAGATGGTTAAGAGTTTTTTGGTGTTTAAATGTAGTTTTTATTCTTCTATCAAGTGTTTGTTATTTTAAAATAGTGCTGGTATGTACTATTTACTCTGAAACAGAAAAGGATGAAGATTTCTGTTTGTAAGAGGAAGATGATTTTAGCAGACAGTAACTAAAATCGGTTGCTGTTTCCACATAGGACTGTTGAGATGAAGTAACTTCAGTTGGGGGAAACAGTTAGCAGACTTTTCTGCTTAAGGTATGACTAGCCATATTTCTAACAAGACTGTGTAATGCTGGAAGGCTGTCATTTCCCCTCATGGGGACCGGTAAGCCATTTTCTTAGTCAAAAACAAACAGAATAAAGGGCTTATTATGGGCTAAAAAACTGGTAGACATTTTTATGGGCTAAATCGATTGCTTTATTTGTGCATATTATTCAGATTTAGGCTAATAATTGGCATTTATAATCTTGGGGAACGTTTATAAAACGGCAGGCACTGTATTGGACACCTTTTTCAGTCAGGGGGCCTTTCTAGTCATAGACTGAGCCTCATTTTCGCGCCATTAATGCGCAATTGTTTTTTTGAGAGCAGGGCATGCAGATGCATGTGTGAGGATCTAAGAATCTCTGAAAAAGCTTTTAGAAGGCGTCATTTGGTATCGTATTCCCCTCAGGGCTTGGTTGGGTCTTAGCAAAGACTATATCTGGGACTGTATAGGGGTTAAATTGAAAAACGGCTCCGGTTCCGTTATTTTAAGGGTTAAAGCTCTGAAATTTGGTGTGCAATACTTTTAAGGCTTTAAGACACTGTGGTGAAATTTTGGTAATTTTTGAACAATTCCTTCATACTTTTTCACATATTCAGTAATAAAGTGTTTTCTGTTTGAAATTTAAAGTGACAGTAACGGTTTTATTTTAAAACGTTTTTTGTGCTTTGTTGACAAGTTTAAGTCTGTTTAACATGTCTGTACCTTCAGATAAGCTATGTTCTATATGTATGAAAGCCAATGTGTCTCCCCATTTAAATTTATGTGATAATTGTGCCATAGCGTCCAAACAAAGTAAGGACAGTACTGCCACAAATAATGATATTGCCCAAGATGATTCCTCAAATGAGGGGAGTAAACATGATAGTACATCATCTCCTACTGTGTCTACACCAGTTTTGCCCATGCAGGAGGCCCCTAGTACATCTAGTGCGCCAATACTTATTACCATGCAACAATTAACGGCTGTAATGGATAACTCCATAGCAAATCTTTTATCCAAAATGCCTACTTATCAGAGAAAGCGCGATTGCTCTGTTTTAAACACTGAAGAGCAAGAGGACGCTGATGATAATTGTTCTGTCATACCCTCACACCAATCTGAAGGGGCCATGAGGGAGGTTTTGTCTGAGGGAGAAATTTCAGATTCAGGAAAAATTTCTCATCAAGCTGAACCTGATGTTGTGACATTTAAATTTAAATTAGAACATCTCCGCGTACTGCTTAAGGAGGTGTTATCTACTCTGGATGATTGTGACAATTTGGTCATTCCAGAGAAATTATGCAAGATGGACAGGTTCCTAGAGGTTCCGGTGCCCCCCGACGCTTTTCCTATACCCAAGCGGGTGGCGGACATAGTAAATAAAGAGTGGGAAAAGCCCGGCATACCTTTTGTTCCTCCCCCTATATTTAAGAAATTATTTCCTATGGTCGACCCCAGAAAGGACTTATGGCAGACAGTCCCCAAGGTCGAGGGGGCAGTTTCTACTCTAAACAAACGCACTACTATTCCTATCGAAGATAGTTGTGCTTTCAAAGATCCTATGGATAAAAAATTGGAAGGTTTGCTTAAAAAGATTTTTGTACAGCAAGGCTACCTTCTACAACCAATTTCATGCATTGTTCCTGTCACTACGGCAGCGTGGTTCTGGTTCGAGGAACTAGAAAAGTCGCTCAGTAGAGAAACTCCATATGAGGAGGTTATGGACAGAGTTCACGCACTTAAATTGGCTAACTCTTTTATTTTAGATGCCGCTTTGCAATTAGCAAAATTAGCGGCGAAAAATTCAGGGTTTGCTATCGTGGCGCGCAGAGCGCTTTGGCTAAAGTCTTGGTCAGCGGATGTGTCATCCAAGACAAAATTGCTTAACATTCCTTTCAAAGGTAAAACTTTATTTGGACCTGATTTGAAAGAGATTATTTCAGACATCACTGGGGGAAAGGGCCACGCCCTTCCACAGGATAGGTCTTTTAAGGCTAAAAATAAACCTAATTTTCGTCCCTTTCGCAGAAATGGACCAGCCTCTAATTCTGCATCCTCTAAGCAAGAGGGTAATGCCTCACAACCCAAACCAGCCTGGAAACCAATGCAAGGCTGGAACAAGGGTAAGCAGGCCAAGAAGCCTGCCACTGCTAACAAAACAGCATGAAGGAGTAGCCCCCGATCCGGGACCGGATCTGGTGGGGGGCAGACTTTCTCTCTTTGCTCAGGCTTGGGCAAGAGATGTTCAGGATACTTGGGCGCTAGAAATAGTTTCTCAAGGTTATCTCCTGGAATTCAAGGAACTACCCCCAAGGGGAAGGTTCCACAAGTCTCACTTATCCTCAAACCAAATAAAGAGACAGGCATTCTTACATTGTGTAGAAGACCTGTTAAAGATGGGAGTGATACACCCAGTTCCAATAAAGGAACAAGGAATGGGATTTTATTCCAATCTGTTCGTAGTTCCCAAAAAAGAGGGAACGTTCAGACCAATTTTGGATTTGAAGATCCTAAACAAATTTCTCAGGGTACCATCGTTCAAAATGGAAACCATTCAAACGATTCTACCCACCATCCAGGAAAGTCAATTTATGACTACCGTGGATCTAAAGGATGCGTACCTACATATCCCTATCCACAAGGAACATCATCAGTTCCTAAGGTTCGCTTTTCTGGACAAACATTACCAGTTTGTGGCTCTTCCATTCGGATTAGCCACTGCTCCAAGGATTTTCACAAAGGTGCTAGGGTCCCTTCTAGCGGTTCTAAGACCAAGGGGCATTGCAGTAGTACCTTACTTGGACGACATTCTAATACAAGCGTCGTCCCTGTAAAAAGGCAAAGGCTCATACGGACATCGTTCTAGCCTTTCTCACATCTCACGGATGGAAGGTGAACAAAGAAAAGAGTTCTCTGTCCCCGTCAACAAGAGTTCCCTTCTTGGGAACAATAATAGATTCCTTAGAAATGAGGATTTTTCTGACAGAGGTCAGAAAATCAAAACTTCTAAGCTCTTGTCAAGTGCTTCATTCTGTTCCTCGTCCTTCCATAGCGCAGTGCATGGAAGTAATAGGATTGATGGTTGCAACAATGGACATAGTTCCTTTTGCACGAATTCATCTAAGACCATTACAACTGTGCATGCTCAAACAGTGGAATGGGGATTATACAGACTTGTCTCCAATGATTCAAGTAGATCAAAAGACCAGAGATTCACTCCGTTGGTGGCTGACCCTGGACCATCTGTCTCAGGGAATGAGCTTCCGCAGGCCAGAGTGGGTCATTGTCACGACCGACGCCAGTTTAGTGGGCTGGGGTGCGGTCTGGGAATCCCTGAAAGCTCAGGGTCTATGGTCTCGGGAGGAGTCTCTTCTCCCAATAAACATTCTGGAACTGAGAGCGATATTCAATGCTCTCAGAGCTTGGCCTCAACTAGCAAAGGCCAAATTCATAAGGTTCCATAATGACGACTGTTGCTTATATCAATCATCAAGGGGGAACAAAGAGTTCCCTGGCGATGAAAGAAGTGACCAAAATAATTCAATGGGCGGAGGATCACTCCTGCCACTTGTCTGCGATCCACATCCCAGGAGTGGAAAATTGGGAAGCGGATTTTCTGAGTCGTCAGACATTTCATCCGGGGGAGTGGGAACTCCATCCGGAAATCTTTGCCCAAATAACTCAATTATGGGGCATTCCAGACATGGATCTGATGGCGTCTCGTCAGAACTTCAAGGTTCCTTGCTACGGGTCCAGATCCAGGGATCCCAAGGCGACTCTAGTAGATGCACTAGTAGCACCTTGGACTTTCAACCTAGCTTACGTATTCCCACCGTTTCCTCTCATTCCCAGGCTGATAGCCAGGATCAATCAGGAGAGGGCCTCGGTGATCTTGATAGCTCCTGCGTGGCCACGCAGGACTTGGTATGCAGACCTGGTGAATATGTCATCGGCTCCACCATGGAAGCTACCTTTGAGACAGGACCTTCTTGTTCAAGGTCCATTCGAACACCCAAATCTGGTCTCCCTCCAACTGACGGCTTGGAGATTGAACGCTTGATTCTATCAAAGCGTGGGTTTTCAGATTCGGTGATAGATACTCTGATTCAGGCCAGAAAACCTGTAACTAGAAAAATATATCTGTTGGTGTGAATCCAAAGGATTCCCATGGAATAAGATAAAAATTCCTAAGATTCTCTCCTTTCTTCAAGAAGGCTTGGAGAAAGGATTATCTGCAAGTTCTCTAAAGGGACAGATCTCTGCTTTATCTGTCTTACTACACAAAAGACTGTCAGCTGTGCCAGATGTTCAAGCTTTTGTTCAAACTCTGGTTAGGATCAAGCCTGTTTACAGACCTTTGACTCCTCCCTGGAGTCTAAATCTAGTTCTTTCAGTTCTTCAAGGGGTTCCGTTTGAACCCTTACATTCCATAGATATTAAGTTACTATCTTGGAAAGTTTTGTTTTTGGTTGCAATTTCTTCTGCTAGAAGAGTTTCAGAGTTATCTGCTCTGCAGTGTTCTCCTCCTTATCTGGTGTTCCATGCAGATAAGGTGGTTTTGCGTACTAAGCCTGGTTTTCTTCCTAAAGTTGTTTCTAACAAAAATATTAACCAGGAGATAGTTGTACCTTTGTGTCCGAATCCAGTTTCAAAGAAGGAACGTTTGTTACACAATTTGGACGTTGTCCGTGCTCTAAAGTTCTATTTAGAGGCTACTAAAGATTTCAGACAAACATCTTCCTTGTTTGTTGTTTATTCTGGTAAAAGGAGAGGTCTAAAAGCGACTTCTACCTCTCTTTCCTTTTGGCTTAAAAGCATTATCCGATTGGCTTATGAGACTGCCGGACGGCAGCCTCCTGAAAGAATCACAGATCACTCCACTAGGGCTGTGGCTTCCACATGGGCCTTCAAGAACGAGGCTTCTGTTGACCAGATATGTAAGGCAGCGACTTGGTCTTCACTGCACACTTTTGCCAAATTTTACAAATTTGATACTTTTGCTTCTTCGGAGGCTATTTTTGGGAGAAAGGTTTTGCAAGCTGTGGTGCCTTCCGTTTAGGTGACCTGATTTGCTCCCTCCCTTCATCCGTGTCCTAAAGCTTTGGTATTGGTTCCCACAAGTAAGGATGACGCCGTGGACTGGACACACCAATGTTGGAGAAAACAGAATTTATGCTTACCTGATAAATTACTTTCTCCAACGGTGTGTCCGGTCCACGGCCCGTCCTGGTTTTTTAATCAGGTCTGATGAATTATTTTCTCTAACTACAGTCACCACGGTACCATATGGTTTCTCCTATATATATTTCCTCCTGTCCGTCGGTCGAATGACTGGGGTGGGCGGAGCCTAGGAGGGATCATGTGACCAGCTTTGCTGGGACTCTTTGCCATTTCCTGTTGGGGAAGAGAATATCCCACAAGTAAGGATGACGCCGTGGACCGGACACACCGTTGGAGAAAGTAATTTATCGGGTAAGTATAAATTCTGTTATCTCGCACATGAAACGAGAACCTTTTACTAAGCGATTAAAACAATTACAACAGCAAAAATGGAGAAAGCTCCACTCTTTTGTTAGAAAGTGAAAAAATCTTTATTAGACCAACAGCAACGTTTCGGTCTCCTGCCCCTTCTTCAAGCTTGGCAAAGGGGCAGGAGCTCTGAAATGTTTCTGTTGGTCTAATAAAGATGTTTTCACTTTCCACCAATGAGTGCAGCTTCCTCCTTTCTCCAATGATGCATTATTAAGCAAGGAGTATGCTTTGAAAGTGTCTGCACCCACTCAGGAACATTCTGTGGACATTTGTATTTGGTGAGCTTGTCTATATTTCTACCTGCAATGATTAATATAATTGATTGTAACTTAGCACATTGCATAGTTAATGGTGTGTACAATTCAACTAAAATAAGAGAAATGCAGGTGAATTGTATGCAGCTTTAATGTGAATGTAAACGCTAGTGCATCCGGTAACGCCATAGTAATCTTTTATTAAAATGAGGTATACTTTAATTCATCGTTTTATTTATCTATAAATAATTATGCCAATTTTTACTTTTTAATCCTGTCTATTTTTGCGCCTGTCCTTCTCCCGCCATACTGCCTTCTTGATTGACAGTTCATGTAATTTCTATCTCCCAATCATTGTTCCCCCCCCCAGGGCGTTCAACCCCTTTTCTTAAACGTCACGTGTTGGTTACGCGCATGCGCTAAACTTAATATTTTCCATTGAGTCCAGATGCGTGGTCACGCGACGCGCATGCTCTATATCGCTCTCATTGGCAATAAAGGAAAATACATCCAATATTCATTTATGAGTGTAGATTAGCGCCTGCGCAGAAAAAGTTTTTCTTGGGAGTGTGCTTCAAAGATAGTTATAGAGCGGACGGGAGCGCTCTATACGTCAAACAGTGCTGAACTAGGAAGTAGCGTCTGGGAGGAGTCTCAACGCAGACGGGGTAAAAGTTATTTTATTTATATTTCAGAAAGCTTATTTTGGATATTTAAAATTTGCTTTGCGGTTACACTAGGAGACAGTACATAAATGCTTAGGAGACTTCGAAACATTGTAAGTTAACATTCACTTTAACTATACATTGTATAGGGCTAACACAGCTCTTCTTGCAGGAGATACTCATTGGGTTTGACCCTTCATGATGCATAGTTAATTAAAGATTTCAAATCACCAACAATTCACCTGCAATTCATCTCTTTGTGAATAGAGTCCACAGGTTTGTTTTGTTATAGAAAAGTAATCTGGCTGGATATAGCAAAAAATGCCTCTGAAACCTCTCAGACAGAAAAGAGGCATTCTAGGATCGTGATCAAGATCTTGATTTTTTTACCTACACTTTATCCAAACTTGCAACATAACCTCTCTGTTGCACCTGTGAAGTATTGTGTCTTGCTATTTCAAAGATGACGAGGTTGTCTACATTTTATTATTATCCAGGGTGTTTTGTTTTTCATTTTATTTCATATGGTTTGAAATGTTTCAATTTTGTTTTCATAATACTGTGTCCTTCACAATGGATCTCGTTCTATGTGCCGAGAAGAAAACGGTTGCAAGACAGATGCTGCTCCCTTAACTGTAATATAACTCTAAACTCAAGGATGTGAGGAAGGACGGGCACCAATTTCTTGAATTGTGCAGTTTTTCGAGTTGGGGCGAGTGTTTTCTGCAAGAAATTAGTTTTATGAAGGGTTTTCCCTGAATGTAGACCATTGTGTAACCCTTCTCATGTAAACAGTGCTTACAGAATTCAGTGGTGCTTTACAATGATGATAATAATCATTTGTGATTAGATACTGATTCATTTCTGATGTCTCTCCATGCACCTGTATGATTTCAGCATGTGACCGTATGTCACAAGACTATAAAAAAAAATTCTCTTCCACTGAATGGCTTGTGGGATTTGCACCATGATAACAACACAGATTTTACAACCTATAAAAAAACATTATGACATTTATTCTGTGTTTTCCTCTTCTATAAACGCTGTTGTAATAACGTGTGAGAGCGATATACTCGTGACACTTTTATATGTTTTGCTCAGTCATTATTTTTACGTTGTAGGATTTCAAGTACTTGCCCTCAGCAATATGTTTAGTTTGCCCTGTCATCTAAGTCACAGCACATAACTATATTTGTGCACAATAGAATGTGCTTTGTCACTTAGCTTTTACTCAGAGAATCTTAAAAAGGACATTAAAGGGATATGAAACCTAAAAATGTTCTTATGTGATTCAGACAGAGAATACAATTTAAAAAAAGTTTCCAATTTACTTCTATTATCAAATTTGCTTTGTTCCCATGTTATTCTTTGTTAAATAGATACTTAGATAGGTGTCTGCAGCACTGCATGCTAGGAAATAGTACTGCCCTCTAGCGGTCTTTCTAATGAATAACATTCTTAAAAAACTGCTGGTATATATTACTGCAGACACGTGCACACTGCCTGAGCTTAAGTACCAAGATAATTTGATAATAGAAGTAAATTAGAAAGTTGTTTAAAATTGTATTTTAGCCTGAGATATATCTAAGCCCTTTTTAAATGTATCTGTGGTATTGGCATTCACTACCTGCTTAGGCAATGAGTTCCACAATTTGATTGCTCTTACCATGAAAAAACGTTTACGTTGCTGTAGATTAAATCTCCTTCCCTCCAGCCTTGTAATAAACAGTGCTGCCACCAACTCTGTATCTGGGACTTCAACAAAAGATACCAAGAGAATTTGATAATAGAAGTAAATTAGAAAGTTGTTTAAAATTACATGTTCTATCTGAACCATGAAATAAAAATATTGGGTTTCATGTCCCTTTAAAGTCATTTTATAAAATATTTATCAGAAATTAATTACTGTATTGCAAGAGATCTGCATTTAAAAAAAAAGAAGACAGAAGTCCACCAAGTTCAACCTAGAGACTATATTATACGCTAAAGAAGCTGACAATTGATCTTAAACAATTAGAAAGCTGACCCATTTAACACAAGAAATCATATCCCTGAATTTTAGCCTGATATACAGTATATCTAAGCCATTTTTAAATGTATCTCTGGTATTGGCATTCACTACCTCCTTAGGCAATGAGTTCCACAATTTGATTGCTCTTACCATGAAAAAAACGTTTACGTTGCTGTAGATTAAATCTCCTTCCCTCCAGCCTTGTAATAAACAGTGCTTCCACCAACTCTGTAGTTGAATATATTTATATTAAGTAATCATATAACTTGTCAAGTGCATTTTTCTAGAGAAAACAGACCCAAATTGGCTAACCTTCTCTGAATTTATTCTAATTCTGCAATGTCCTTTTTTTAAATTGGTCCCCAAAACTGGTCTCCATACTCAAGGTGAGGTCTTACCAGGGATTTATACAGCAACAGAATTATGCATCCGTACCTCTTTTAATATATACTACTATATAGAAGCCGCTCCCTTGCGTTGCACACTCATTATCCTCCGCTATTTTGCTATGTCTAGTCTCATTTAAATCTCATTTGCTACTTACCAGCCCATTTTTCAAATTTCTGTAGATCCCCTTGCAAATCTGCAGGTTTAGTTGCTCCCCTTTTATATACGGAAGACTTTTTTTAAGTTAAGTGTCCCTTTAAATGATTTCCTGTTTAAAAAGGCTGAAATGCTTACTGTGTGTCAACCCATTGCAGATTGTTTTGCACCGTCAGTTTTCTTGTAATACGGTCTGGCATTTACTATTGCAGTTTTATGGCGATTTTTATAACCAGTCATGCTATTTGTTTTTTGCACTGTCATCTTTACTACTTTGGCTGAGCAATTTTCCTTATCTCTCATTTTATTCTTAGAGCAAATTCTGCCCTGTAATGTTATCTTTCTCTTTTACTGTGTGCACTTTGCAGAACGACTGGTATTGTATATGTACACTGTGTGCTATATTAAAGGGACATAAAACCCACATTTTTTCTTTCTTCATTCAGCTAGAGAATACAGTTTTAATTAACTTTCCAATTTACTTCTATTATCTAATTTGCTTCTTTCTCCTGGTATTCTTTGTTGAAGAAGCAGCAATGCATTACTGGGAGCTAGTTAATGCATTGGGTGAGCCAATAACATGAGGCATATATCAGCAGCTCTTGAGCCTACTTAGGTATCTCTTTCAACAAACAATGCCAAGAGAACAAAACAATTTAGATAATAGAAGTAAATTGCAAAGTTGTTTACAATCACACGCTCTATCTGAATCAAAAAATAAAAAATAAAATGCTATTCATGTTCCTTTAATGGTTTTCTATAGTTTTTAAAATAAAGGTTCAAGTGGAATTGCCAAAATATATGAGTCAGTGGCAATAATACTGTTTTATATTTTATTTTTCATTTAGACCAATATTATACCTGCAAAGATTTAATTATTCTAATCCAGGAGTGAGGCACTTTAAACTGTATCTGAAGGCGGAGTCATTATGGGCAGAGGTTAGGCCACAGATGGTGCTTTAATGGTGTTGCTCTGCAGTGGGAGGAGTCAGTGCTTTCCAGGGTGTGGCTAGACAGTCTATGGTTTCAATTTTGCGCTCCCAAATTTTGACAGTCTCATAAGATGTGGAACAGCTGGGTACTGTAATACATGGTTTCATGCAGTTATGATTTTACTGGGGTGCTGATGAATACTATATTCACCCAGAAACCAATATTGCAACAAACTCTTTATAAAGGTATCAAAAGTAATATCTTTTTATACATCCTTTAACCTACCCAGGACAAGGAGAGAGATAAGTGGCAGAAGGGGGGGAATTTAAATAAAACAAAACAAAAGTAATAAACAAGTATAAAACTATATTAAAGGGACATAATACTCATATGCTAAATCACTTGAAACTGATGCAGTATAACTGTAAAAAGCTGACAGGAAAATATCACCTGGGCATCTCTATGTAAAAAAGGAAGATATTTTACCGCACAACTTCCTCAGCTCAACAGAGTAAGTTCTGTGTAAAAAGTTATACTCAGCTGCTCCCAGCTGCAGGTAAAAAAATTAAAAAAAAATGAAGAAATGAACAGCAGCCAATCAGCATCAGCAGTGCTGAGGTCATGAACTCTTACTGTGATCTCATGAGATTTGACTTAACTCTCATGAGATTTCATAGGCCGCGTTCGGGCAGCGCTCAGGAGCAAGTGGAAGCGCTTCACTCCCAGCGATGACGTGGCGCTAGGTGACGTCACAAGCAAGGGAGCTTCGAAAAAACGTTTGCATGCACAATAATGAACTGCGCATGCGAACGTTTTTACTAAGCTCCCTTGTATTGTTGCTGGGCTGCCAGTGCCTGCCGAGAATGAGTTCCCCAGTCTCTTCGCAAACAACGGAACTCTGACCCACCTCCATTCAGCTGCTCTCAGCTCAGCCCCTATAGCTTATCCTGCACTGAATAGAGGTGGGTCAGAGTTGCGATGTTTGCGAAGAGAGACTGGGGAAATCATTCTTGGCTCTGGGGTGGGGATCAAAATCGGCAATTCCGGGACCCCGCCAACACATCTTTAACCCGCCCACACAACGATCGGGAAATACTCATGAAATAAAAGGGAAATACAGATAATTACACATAATGCTTGAACGTCAGGTCTTTGTGATATACATATATAATATGATTTTTTGTGAGCTCTAGATAATGTAGCCCATTTATTTTCACTTCATACGCTACGTATGAAGTGAAAAGAAATGGGCTACATTCTCTAGAGCTCAGAAAAAATCATATTATATATGTATAAATAACATGGCAGCCTCCACAGCAACATGTGTGTGGAGGCTGCCATGTTTCCAAGCGTCTGAGCTTGCTCTGAAAAGTCCCAGCTTTTCCAGCACACTGGAAGCGCTGGGACTTACAACACCAGAGCGCTCAAAAAACGCCAGCCATCTCACTTGCAAGTGTGAGAAAAACGCTCCAAGCGAGTTCCAGTTCGCTTGGAGCGCTGCCCGAACGCAGCCATAGTAAGCTTCCTTTACCTGATTGGTGAAATAATATGAGAGTGCACAATGCTAGTCCCTTCAGATGTCCCAGGACAGACACACTAAAATGCTGCTTAGAAATCCTTTACAGTGGGAGGTGGCTACTGAGGAACTTTTGAGGTAAAATATCTTTCTTTTTTACATAGAGATGTTCAGGTGATATTTTCTAATCAGCTTTTTACAGCTATGCTGCATCACTTTCAAGTGTTTAAACAATTGGGTATTATGGCCCTTTAATTGTGAGGGGGGGGGGGGGTTGAAGGATGTATTGGTGAGTTCCCACATTTATTTTTTTGTAAGACTTGAGCCCTGATTTAAGTTATAAATATAAAAGAACAATAGCATTTGAAAATGACCACAAAATGTAACACAGCCTAAACCTTTTGCACATGAAAAATATGGAGTTTAGAAAACATTTATTTTGCAGTACAGATAGTTCATAGCTTGTGCAATGACAAAATAAGAGATTTCTAAAGTTTAGACATCTAATATGTCAGGCAAAAATGTAATGTTTCAAATTATAACCTGCTTTGTTAAATACTTTCTATTTTCGGGGGCGTGTCCATGAAGTGACTCTGAGCGGTCGCATTTTTCTAGTGCTCCTGGGAGAAGAGCTAATAATATGCCAGTTATTGCTTGATTTACACAGCATCAAGAGCCCACACGACTGGATTCGTGAATATTACTGAACTTTAACAAAAATTATACTTGTTTGCTGTATTAATGACCCCAGGGTCGGAAAAGGACACCTGAGGCCTGTAGTCGTGGCAAACTTACAGGTAGCGCCTCCCCCCCAGCTTCTCTGGGGTGTTTGACCAGAGCTGTTCATACAACTACTTATTGCTGACACACGAGAGTGCTCGTAACTTTATACAACATTGCTGTTGACAGTGGACAACTATGCAAAATATTAGAAGATAGAAAGGCTGCCGAACACCATAACTACTACCATGAGAGGTAATCCCCTTCTAGACAAATGGGACGTATTTCTTACAAGGCTAGAGAGCCTCTTCCAACCTCTCATTGAGAAAGCGCTATCTGAGAGTGAACTGCAGCTTCTTATAGATAGATTACCACAGACTATATCAACGATGAAAACTACGCAGCAAACTATTGCCCACAGACCTGAATCTTACACGAGGCCCATGAAAGTTGAAACCCTTAGCACTCAGATAAAGAGGGAGCCTTCTCAACGAGCTGATACTCTACTTTACACATCTCTACCAACAGAGCAGAACGACTGGGCAGACAAAGCTTAGCGGGGCTCTCCTGGTGCAAAGCGGCTTTTCCCGGCGCGGAGAGACGGGCTAAAACAGCATGGCCTTCAAGTTAAGATGGCGCCTGGTAAAATAGAAGCATTGAGTAGCGGTGGCGGAGGCCGCTAAGAAGGCGCGAAGGAGCCACCTTATTATCGCACGATGACAGCTCAGCTATTACACCTGAGCGGGCACTGGCCGGGACCGCTGGGGTTACCTCTGGGCCTGGGGGGTGACTCCGGAAGGTCCGTGTCTCCAGAGATCCTAAATCCCTCACTAAACGGTGATTCTCCAGAAATCTCCAAGACCTATACTGTGGCAAACCTAGCCACTTCTGGACTATAACGTAAGAAAGGTTGTCTATAGGCTGTATATTGTGCTATGTAGATGTGACAGACCCTTCTGTCAGCACTGAAAGAGTTAACTGTGTTCAGCTTTAGCCTCAGCTATTGTGCACTGTCATTAATGTTATTGATAAACAGTCCATTGTTTAATCACCCTCAGAGAGCAAATGCTTAGGTGATAAGAAAAGCCAAATGTGTCTTGTGTTTAAATTGTTATCAGCTTAAGCAAGGTAAATCTATTGTATCATGTCAAGGGTGTGTTCCCTTCATCTAATGTACAGCATTCTTTCAACCCCCCCCCGATCTGGGGGGGGTCAAACCTGCATAAATACTAGGCATAGCCTTTTAATAAACGTCATTCTGTTTAAACCTGAAAACTGGCTGGGTTGTGAATTGCTGATTCCCTATGCAGGACATTGTTCCCTGGTGTTAACCCTTGGTATCCGGTTGGTACCGTTACAATTGGTGGCAAGCGACGGAATGAACGTTATCGCCCAGAAGAGCAACTACACAAGCCAGTAACCTCAGGAAGAGGGGGATTACTACAATACTGACTAAGATGGAAGGAGTACCAGGGACCGAAGTGAATGGAGATGGATTATTCTAAGCTAAAGAGACAAACGTAAAAGGAACTGCTAGAAGCCAGGGGAAAGATAGGCAGCAGCAAACCCAAGGCTATATTAATTGCTGAGCTGATGGAGGGAGACAGAGCTCGCAGCGCTACGCCTCCAGCAGCCATGGAGGAGACCCTATACCAGAGGGAAATGAGGACCAGGCTGGAATTTTTACCCCAACCTGTACCACGGGATATGCTATCCGTGGTAATGGCAGATGTGCAGGAGTACGTGATGGCACACAGTCCGCGGAATGCATCCTCCCGAGCAGAATCCATTTTGGACGCACTCAGCAACCCAGTAAGACCCAAAATCCCATACCATGCATTTAAAATGTTTTGTGAGGAGAAGGATGAGATTGATGGGTATTTACAGGATTTTGAGAGACTGTGGGAGTTACATGATTTGGAGCAGTCCGTATGGGTGCCGGTGCTAGCAGGCAAGCTAGCTGGTAGGGCAGCGGAAGCGTATCGCGCTGTACCCAGGGAGGACAGCAAGGATTACGCTAAAGTGAAAAGAGCGATCTTGGAAAGATATGCCATTACCTCAGAGGCATACTGGCGCAAGTTTAGAGGCCTGCGCAAGCCAGAAAGAGATTCACACGCAGAGTGGGCCCACAAGCTGGATCAAGCATCTCAAGGGTGGATACAGGCCAGCCAAGCTACCACCATGGAAGAATTGCGACAACTGATGCTGTTGGAGCAATTCTTTAACGGCTTGTCCCCAGAAGCCCAAGAATGGGTGAGAGATCGAAAACCCCTCACCTTAACCGAAGCAGCCAGATTAGCAGACCAGCATTTTGATGCCAGGAGGCACCATGGACTACAGCCTAACAACGGACGGGCTAATATACAATGCCACACCTGCAAGCAGTGGGGACATATGGCACGTGAGTGCACCCAAAATCGGAGCAGACAAGCTTGGAACCAGGTCAGACAGAACCAGGCCCCAAGGGCGGCTGCTCACCATTACCAAACGGAGCCAGCCGCTCATGAGGTGTTGAGCACCCAAGCCGAGGAACCCCTGGGAATTCTGCATGAGGTGATGTCGGTCCAGGGACTTCGGGATTCGGGAGCTACTTTAACCCTGATAGCTCCCCATTTGGTGCCGGATACAGCACCCACTGGCGGATCCGTGGCAGTACGAGGGGCAGGGGGAGCAGTATACCGATTGCCCACTGCTAGAGTGGAGTACAGACCCCCAGTCACCCCAGCAGCTGCCAGTTACCAACCCCCGGCGCACCGCTATACCACACGGCCTCCGGCCACAAACTACCCTCAGAGAGGCCGGTTCAATTCGCGGGGCTACTCACAACCTATTCGGTGCTTTGGATGTAAGCGACTAGGGCACAAAAGACCAGAGTGTCCCCTAAACGCAGCAAATCAAGCACAGTCCTGGAGAAGACCCGCCGGCGGAATCCCACATAATCCTCAGCCTGCGGCCCGCTACGTAGAGGCGCCAGAATGCTGGGGCAGCCTACATGAAGCAGACCCCGTGCAAGCTGCCCACCGGAATAACCGGCAGCGGGTTAAAGTGAATGGGAAGGAGGTCAGTGGTCTACGGGATACTGGTGCTACCATGACCTTGCTTCAAAAGAACTTGGTGTCTGAGAAACAGCACACTGGAGACACTATGGCTGTGAGGGTAGCAGGGGGCACTGTGTTCCGCCTACCCATTGCCAGGGTACATTTGGATTGGGGAGTGGGCGCTAGACTTGTGAATGTGGGGGTCAAGAAGGACTTACCTGCTGATGTTCTCCTTGGAAATGACTTGGCCCCCCTTGTTTCTGCCTATGCTCCCATGGATCCCGCTGATGTTAACCCTGTGACTACCCAAGCCCAGTCCCTCCGGGAAGAGACGCTTCCATGTTTGGGGTGGGGGCAGTACTGAGCCAAGTTGGAGCAGATGGCGGAGAACACCCCGTAGCTTACTTGAGCCGAAAGTTGTTGCCCCGGACATCCCCAAGCCGATCCGTTGGGATCAGACTGTGTATGCCGGCTTGGTTCTGGGGGAGCATTGTGGCAAACCTAGCCACTTCTGGACTATAACGTAAGAAAGGTTGTCTATAGGCTGTATATTGTGCTATGTAGATGTGACAGACCCTTCTGTCAGCACTGAAAGAGTTAACTGTGTTCAGCTTTAGCCTCAGCTATTGTGCACTGTCATTAATGTTATTGATAAACAGTCCATTGTTTAATCACCCTCAGAGAGCAAATGCTTAGGTGATAAGAAAAGCCAAATGTGTCTTGTGTTTAAATTGTTATCAGCTTAAGCAAGGTAAATCTATTGTATCATGTCAAGGGTGTGTTCCCTTCATCTAATGTACAGCATTCTTTCAACCCCCCCGATCTGGGGGGGGGTCAAACCTGCATAAATACTAGGCATAGCCTTTTAATAAACGTCATTCTGTTTAAACCTGAAAACTGGCTGGGTTGTGAATTGCTGATTCCCTATGCAGGACATTGTTCCCTGGTGTTAACCCTTGGTATCCGGTTGGTACCGTTACATATACCTTGCAAAATGGAGCATCGCACAGCGATCAAAGAACCAGCTACCGAACAGGCCCACTGGGTAAGCACTTCAGCATTACTCTGGCCGCGCCGGGATCAAGATCAAAGGCAGGACATTTAATAGGGGGTCTCGCTGTTACCTAACAACCTCTGTAAGAGTCAAGCAGGGATAAGTCCACTAGGACTATAGCTAAATATTACGATCTTACTATGCCTTAAGTTAAAGAAAGTTTTGTTCTGTTTGAGAATATGGTTCTCTTTGTAGATGTTTTGTTTAGGAATGTTATTCATTATGCACATAGGGCTCAAATTCGTTCATGCAGCATTATATGATATAACCAGCATACTTCAACTCTTATGTACATAAACCCTCTATAGCTTCATATGCACAATAATTAGTTAAAGGAAAGTAGAACCACCAGTGGGATGTCTGTATCACATATATTTATTTTAATGGGAGTTTTCAAATAGTATGTTGCTGGGTGAAGTGTTATCATCCTTCCTCAAACTAGGTAAATAGGTGTGTGTCGTGGGGGTTAAGGGGGGGCCCCTAAGCAGACACTGCTCAAGTCATATAGAAGGAGAGGCACTAGACCCTACGAAAAGCTAAGTCATCAGGTAGTGCAGACTCACATAAACTGTCTTGTCGGGCGGTCCGCGGCCGGGACCGCGAGACAGACACAATGCACATAGCATTTGGCATCCATGATGACACTATCAACTTTAGGCACATACATAAACTTTAATAGGATAGTAAACCGCCCATAGTTAACCACCTTTCTCTTTTTCCTTTAATGTTCATTCTCTTCAAATATGGTACCTCAATTTGTACCTCCAGACTGACCCCACAGATAAACTTGCATAAAAGGGAAGTTTTGTTTTTTCCAAAGGGTTTTGTACAACTTTCTTAGGATAAATACAGTAGGCACAGTTTCTAATTTTTACACTACCAGGTCACAATAGTCTATTGTATTAAATTTATATTGAAGCTGTTCAATGGTTAATAGAATGTGTCAAGATGTTATGCCCATACATTATGTTCAGCTCAGGTCTAAGTATCTGGAATACAACTTGTTAATGTCATACTTGTAATGATTTTGTCAATGTAAGATACTTTTTGTTCTTTGCGTCATAATATCCCCTGGACTCTAGCTATATCACCTGAAAGGTCCAAGAGTGACCTAATATATTACAGACGGGGAAGGAAAATGAGGACTCTAAAGCAAAATATTCACTCTTGCTATAAAATGTAGATATTATATTGCATACTGTTTATAAATATTGTATGTTTTCTCTCCTCAATAAAAATATTTAAAAAAAAAAAAAAAAAATACTTTCTATTTTCGTAATTGACTTGATATAATAAAGATATATTGGAAACAATATCAAAAGTGTAAGAAATTACCCAATTTCACATTCATTATACAGAGGGGTGGTTGTACATTTTTGGCCTCGATCAGAATCTATTGGGAGCCACGTTTTTTGTCCCGAAAAGGCTACTTTTGGATTTGTCGCGATCACAATGGCTGATACTCGTAAACAGCTTGTCGGCTTACTTTACAACTACTTTTCAACTTCAGTTTTGGCTAATTGAATTTGGTACCTCTAGTCCTCAAGAGGGCTTTTCAGGCACCTGTTAGACTATTTCACAGCTATTTCCAAGCACTCTTTTAGCTTGCATCTATATTAAACACTCTGAAATGGCCACTGGAGACATTCTACAGGTTTTTGTCAACATATGATGTATTAGAGGTACATGTATCTCTATGGTAGAGGCTGCATACAGTAAACAGGGTGGATATATAGATATGTAAATGTGATGACTACATAATATCATGCACAACTACGGGATCTGCAGGAAAACTCATTTCAGGACACCTACTGTACATCAACATATGGGGGTCAATTTACCAAGCTCCGTACGGAAACTAAAGACCGCTTCGCCATAACCTGTTCGTCTGCTCTGAGGCGGCGGACAGAAGTCAACCCGATCAGATACGATCGGGTTGATTGACACCCCCTGCTAGCGGCAGATTGGCCACGTATCTGCAGGGGGCGGTAGAACTGCTGGTGCAATGATAATCGATTTGCAGCAGACATGATACGCTACATTGTATCATGTCTGCTCGCACATTAGTAAATTGACCCCATGGTGTGATTTCATATTTCATATCTGATTGTATTTCTCACTCACACTAATGTGATTGTCACAAACTGTACAGGTGTTTTTAAAGGAGTTTGCTTAGTTGCGGCTTTAAGTGTTAACTATTGTAATCCGTTTCCAACCGCACCACTGCTAACCCAACTAAGTGCATCTATTATGTTATCTGGATGGGTAGAGTATGCACTGCTTTCTATTGCTTTGTGGGTGTTTGGCAACTTTCACAAAGATTCTTTTAAACTTCCATTATTTATCTTCTTTAAAAAGAAACAGAGAAATTCTCAAGTGCTCAAAAACCAAAAAAATGGAACTTGAACTACTACTTTGAAAGGATTAATATAAATGCTTATTTAAAATCCTGTATAAACCATTCAATACACAGTAATAGGCATACGTAGATACACAAATATGTAGTATGTGCTAAAAATCAACCAAAATATAATCAATCTGGATATCCCACACAATAGAAATATATAAACATTTTTCAATTGATTGTCCAAAGTTTTTCTGAAAAGAAATACCACTTAGAGTAAGGTAGATCCACTTCCACAAGTTCTACCAGGAAAGGAGATGGCTGAAAAACACCAAAGCGCAACTACGATTCAAAGTAGCATAAAATAACTTAATATCGCTTCTCATGCAGAGTAAGAAATGTACTTACAAGATAAATAAAAAAACATTCGTATTAGCGGGTTACTCAAGTCTCCATCTACCGAAGTCCACCAATCTACAATCAATATTTCACCAATTTTACCTTAATCTGTTTCCTCCATGCAACCAGCATCTACTTCTGAAACTGCAGCGATCCCTGGTAGGAAGTTGCGTAGGTGGTGACGTCAATAGGTGTGATCAGGTGGACCCTTGCACTTTGACACTGGTCTTCAAGCCTGCTAACAGTGGTATTCCAGGTGAGGAGTCCTGTTGTGACTGGTGTGTATGGTTGTCAATGTGGAAGGTCCACGTGATCACACCTGTTGACTTCACCACCTACGCAACTTCCTACTAGGGATCGCGGATGTTTCAGAAGCAGACGCCGGTTGCATAGAGGAAACAGATTAAGGGAAAAATCGGTGAAATAGTGACTGCAGAGTAGTGGACTTTCGTAGTTGTAGACTTTCCTTAGCTGTGAGGACGAAACGAGTAACCCATTAATATGAATGGTTTTATATTTATCTTGTAAGTGCATTTCTTATTCTGCATGAGAAGCGATATTAAAAGTTCTTTTATGCTACTTTGAATCGTAGTTGCGCTTTTGTGCTTTTCATCTATTTATCTTCTTTTAAAGAATTTTCACTTGTAAATTGCAACTTTGCTTCCTTGCTGCTTAGTATCTTTCTAAGAGACATTTAAATGAGATTGCACAATCGTGAACCGCTTTTATAGGGGACCAGCCTCCATGATGCAGGCTAAGTCAAAATGATTTCACAAAAGTGCATATATTATTGAACTCACGATCACAAATACTTGTTCCATATTACAAGTTTAATAGTTTTTTTCGTTTTATAACAAACAATATGATAGAGCATTTTGATCACCAGAGAAACTCAGATACAAATTCGGCCAGTAATTAGAAAGCATTTTCGGGAGCGTTAAGATGATAGATTGTGATTAACCCTATAGTTGGGTAACTTTCATTTTGCTAGGCAGCTTGCATAATTTTGTAGTATATTATCTTATTACCCCTGCTGAGGCCAGTTTGGGGCCGATATGCTATAGTCAACAAACAATGACTAGCTTGTAATGGAAAAACATAAATTATGCTTACCTGATAATTTCCTTTTCTTCAGTGGGAAAGAGTCTACAGCCACATTCATTACTTATCAGAAATAAGAACCTGGCCACCAGGAGGAGGCAAAGACCCACCAGCCAAAGGCATAAATACTCCTCCCACTTCCCCTATCTGCCACTCATTCAGCCGAGGAACAAGGAACAGTGGAAGAAGCATCAAGGGGAAAGGGTGCCAGAAGATAAAAAACAACAACGCCTCAAAAATAAAGCGGGCGGGGGGCTGTGGACACTTTCCCACGGAAGAAAAGAAAATTATCAGGTAAGCATAATTTATGTTTTTCTTCCTAATGGTAAAGCCACCAGGACCTGGCCACCAGGAGGAGGCAAAGACCCACCAGCCAAAGGCATAAATACTCCTCCCACTTCCCCTATCTGCCAGTAATTCAGCCGAGGAACAAGGAACAGTGGAAGAAGCATCAAGGGGAAAGGGTGCCAGAAGATAAAAAACAACAACGCCTCAAAAATAAAGCGGGCGGGGGGCTGTGGACACTTTCCCACGGAAGAAAAGGAAATTATCAGGTAAGCATAATTTATGTTTTTCTTCCTAATGGTAAAGAGTCCACAGCCACATTCATTACTTATGGGAAATGTATACCCAAGCCAAAGAGGACACAGAATGCCAAAGTGGGAGGGTAAGAGGTGGACCAATAAAGGCACCAACCTAAAAACACATTCCCAAGTAAACAAAGTCCCAGTTCGTCCAAAACAGTGATCAACAAACATTTTGAAAAAAGCGGTCCCAGAAACACAAATCTACCAACAGTTCAAAGAACCTAGATAGAACCATGAGTGGGCCCAACCGAGAGCACCCCCTCAAAGACAGCATCTGTCAGGGGCAACAACCACACCACAGCCCCTCAACCAAGCGGGGGAACCCCTACTAAAAATTCCCAGAGGGAAGATACAAGACAGAAGAAAAGGAACAATGTCCAGGGTGACGAGGAGACAACCCGGAGCCATTCAGTAGGCTACACCAGAACATACTATATGAAAAGTCAGGAAAGGACCAGAAGAGAAGCAAACAAATCTCAAGGACCAACAAACGCAAAAACAGCGAGACAGCGTGAGCACCCGTCACTATTAAAACGAGGATGTGAAAGAAAACCCTCCGCCCCAGTGAGCAGGGGAAAACAGACCAAGTCCCATACCCCAGACCACAAGAGACTGAGGATGCCTCACAAGCAAGGAAAAATTTCCGTAGCCGGAGAAAAGCTCAGGAGAGAGACAGGAAAAGGATGACAAAATCTAGTGGCACAAAAATAAGCTGAGCCCCCATCTGAAAATGGATACGAAACATCCCGCTCCTGCGCAACTGAAACTGTGCAGAACACTACACCACTATAGACCGCAGAACAGTGGAACATCCTTCCTGAATCAACCTTTCTGAACAAAGAGATGCCAAGGATCCAACTCCCCCAGAGGGTTCAGAAAAACACCTCACAAGGGACCCTAAAGTGCATGCTAGCGTTCAAGGAGCAACAGTTTCCCTGGAGACAACAGCAACCTTCTGCAAGCTGGGTAGCAAAGCTAACCGTAGGCCAAAATAGCTGACCAACAGAACCCCACCCCTACACAAAAGGAAGGGAAGGACCACCAGACATGCTTGAGAAAAGTGACCAGACCCCGGGAAAACCCCAGAGACCTGAGGACACAATTCCTAAGGGCAAGCCTACAGGCATCAGATATAAAATAGCAAGTAATCGCAGCTGAGTACAAACTCAAGAACTGCAGCTTGCTAGACAGACAAGCTAACCACTAGGCCACCTAGGCTCAATAGCTTGCCAGCAGACAAGGTAAAATAAAATAACCTTCCGCTTACTAGGCAGCAAAGCTAATCCAAAAGACACGCATCCCACAGAAAAACGTGAGACAGGGAGCACGTGTCCCCCGGGCACCCAACCAATTTACAAATGATTGTACAGGCACAGAACGCCCAAAGAGTTGAGTGACCAGCGCAAATCCTAGGACAGAAAGGAATACAGACCTCCCAGGCCAGAACCCAACAAAAGGGCCAAGACTGAGAGCAACCGCTCGAGCCCCCTTAACACAAGTAGCAAGGCGACCAACAAGCCCAACCCATGCGCCGTGCAAAGGGGAAAAAGAGGTCAAACCGAGCTACAGCTAGTCCTAGACATGAAAGAGGAATAAGAAAAGGGAACCCCTTAACAAAAAGGCCCAGAGCCCATCCTCCACAAACCGAAAATACCCCAGACTCCCTAAAAGGGAGACAATAGGACCCATCCTGACCCAACCCCAAATCCCAAGGGCATAACAGGGACATACAGATAGGATAGAGCTAGACTGCCAGAACCCTAGACTCTCCCCCCGAGATCCATGACGGAATTATAAAGGAGGAAACCAGACTTCCATAACTCAGCCCCCAAGGCAACACGCCCCAAGCCGGACCAGCTGTCAGGCTATCTCAACGAGGAAAAGGAACCTTGAATCAAAATCCAAGAAGGACACAAGAGATACTGCGAAAAACACCTGCAGCACAAGTCCATTAGGGAAAATAAAAACTAATTAGTAGCCTCGAGGCACAGGACTCCAAGAACAGAGCCCACCATGGGCCCAAACCCCCAAGGGGCGATAAAGACGACCAGGGCACCAGTGACAACACCGGAGAAGTCAATCAAAAATCCCACCGGAACCTAAAAAGCTCCCAGGGGCGGAGGTAGAGGACACTGGCCACCTCCGCATGACAGCCTAAACTACACGATGGCAAAGACTCTAGGAGAACCATCAACAGCAGCTCAAAAGGACATAACCACTCCACAAGGTAAGGACCACATCCCTCTGATCAGGGATGTGAAAGGACGCGGTGAGATACCACCGGTCCCGACGTCGGGTGCGGACTGACACGGGCCAGCCCAAGCATTTCCGACATCCAGATCCAAAGGTCCAGAAGATAGTGTAATAAAAACAAATAACTGAACAAGAGAATCAGTAGGTCCTGCCGGACCAGCCAGGCACAACATGCATCACTAACAAGTAACTGGTCACACACAAACTCCGGAAGATATCCGGAAACAACTTCCATAGAAGAACTTAAATCAAGCAATCCCAGAATTCCCATAGGGAAAACAGAAAGAAAAATAATACGGGCTGGATAAAAGAAAAACAAGGGCACCCGCAGGCATCCGCCCAGAAGGAACTATGTCTCCACAGGACCTGCCAAACGGAAACCGTAACCTCCAGAAAAAAAGACTGGGAAAGCTCACAGTAGACCGACCGGGGAGAGACACATCCCCTCTAGCCTATCTCGAAGAACCTTGCGAGAACTGAGAAGTCCTCGGACCATAAAGGAAAGGATCCCCCAATAAGTCAAAAAGTTGTCGTAATAGGACACGCAGCCGCACAATCCTATACCAAAAAGAACAACAAGGGGGAACAAACACTGCCGGAGGGAATATTATAGACGGTCTGAACACCCGGAATAGGCAGGCACATAACTGCAAGGAAACTTCAGGGTCCTGCAAGCGAATCAGCACCATTAAAATATTAAATTGAAAATGTCCCGCCATCTCCGGGGGAAACAATCCACCCTGCGCAGAGGGGACATTAACATTGGGGCCAACCTCAACAGTAAAAGGAGTATGCGATTGGGAAGGCGCCTCCTGAGGAGCAGAGCCCCCAGAGGCTGATGGCTCGGAAAGGCCCAGGGTCCCCTGAGCCCAAGGGACCCGGCAAACTATCCAGGCATGTGAGAAAAGATTGGCAGACTTGCGACAACAGGGCCAAATTACGGTCCTCATCCGAGGACGACTCAGAATTACAATCCTCATCCGAGGACGACTCAGAATCAGATATAAAAATAGTCCCGGCATTGGAATCCTCCATGGCTGAAGACTGCACAAGATAAACAGAGATTGCGTTACAAAAAGCGACTGGCACCTGACACCCACAATGGCTGGGGGCACTCACCACCTCCTATGACCAGACCTCAGCGTATCCGACTCTTTCCCCCGTCACCAGGAATGCGGAAGGGGACCCAACCAAGCGTAAAAACGCGCCTGGTCACCAGATGCCCCGCAAAATCCCAAAAAGCGTGCCACTAAAGGGCAGCAAAACTAGGCCCACAGAAAAAGTTAAGCAAGTCTGATAAAATAGGCACAACCAAAAGAACAAGCCAATATGTGCCACATAGGCATATGTCTCGGCCGCAGAGCAACTATGCACATACACAAGCAGGTTGAATCACATAAGAAACATGATAAACAAAAAAACCTTCCCCGTTCACTAATCCACCCTAAGGAGGAATTATTCCATGATTCCCAGATCGGAGCAGAAGGTGCCTCAGCGAGGCCCATACTTAACGGAATAAAATTAAATGATCTTACCGGAATCTACGCCATGGAACAGGAACACGGCCCTTCAAGTGTGACGAATAGTAGCATTGTCTCCGTCATGGACTTGAGAGAAGACAGCATGTAGCGAAACGAAGTTCGGCAACACCAAGTGCTGAAACAGAGCTGTGAATACGGGTCGGGATGGTGTCGCAGGGGAAGTTCCCACTGCATCTCCGGACTCTCACTTTCGCCCAGGCCCTTCACGAGAGACTGACAGGACTACTTAAAACTCCCATCCCATGTCGAAAGGTAGCACCCTCTATAAGAGACATATGAAAAAGAAATAAAAGTAAAATAATTTTAAAACAAAACTTCTGACACATCTCTGCCAACCTCCTGGGACAAAAGGCAAAGAATGACTGGGGGGTAGGGGAAGTGGGAGGAGTATTTATGCCTTTGGGTGGTGGGTCTTTTCCTCCTCCTGGTGGCCAGGTTCTTATTTCCCATAAGTAATGAATGCGGCTGTGGACTCTTTCCCATTAGGAAGAAAATAGTAAATATTAAGGGGCCGATTTATCAAGCTCCGTATGAAGGCTCGCCGGAAACAGAAGTTATGAAGCAGCGGTCTAAAGACCGCTGCTCCATAACTTGTGCGCCTGCTCTGAGGCCGCGGACAGAAATCAACCCGATCGAATACGATCGGGTTGATTGACACCCAAATCTGCAGGGGGCAGCATTGCACCAGCAGTTCACAAACATATGTTAAATATACCCCTGAGTCCAGTGGACCAAGTTTAGATAAATAAAACTGATGAGCAAGTAATTCTATGACAATATTTTGGGGCCGAATTATCAAGCTCCGAATGGACCGCTGCTCAATAACTTATCCACCTGCTCTGAGGCTGCGATCGGGTTGATTGACACCCCCTGCTAGCGGCCGATTGGCCACGAATCTGCAGGGGGCGTCATTGCACCAGCAGTTCACAAGAACTGCTGGTGCAATAATAAATGATGACAGCGTATGCTGTCTGCATTTATCAATGTGGGGCGGACAGGATACGCTACATCGTATCATGTCCGCTCGCACAATAAATAGGCCCCTTTGTCTTAAATTAAAAACATTTAAGTTTTTTTTTTCAGGGAGTAGAGATTCTCATAAAAATAATATGCTACATGATCCTCCATATATCAAATGTCTGATGTAAAATATCAACAATGTAACTCATTAGAAATGTGCCTTTGTGTTATACAATTGGCTGTGGGTCTAAACTGTAAATATATATTGCTTACCTGCAATGCAGCTCTAACCTTTGTAACTTTAGACTAGAAGAATACGTTTAACAGCTTTGGCACCCCTATCTCTGCAAATTCTGAAATTTTGATGTAAATTAGTTCAGTATTGTTGAGTTATTAACATATTAAGCTTTACATTTTTGATCTAGGAGATAGGAGAATGTTATTTTTAAGTCAAAGCTATAGCCAAAACTACTGCAAATCATGTTTGGCAAGGAGATGGTTCTTATAGAATTGTGGACTTTTATTAATTAGATTTGGAGATAAAAATGCCTAAAAACTATCGCCTAGATTTAGAGTTCTGTGTTAGCCGTCAAAACCAGCGTTAGAGGCTCCTAACGCTGGTTTTTACCGCCCGCTGGTATTTAGAGTCAGTCAGGAAAGGGTCTAACGCTCACTTTCCAGCCGCGACTTTTCCATACCGCAGATCCCCCTACGCCATTTGCGTATCCTATATTTTCAATGGGATCTTTCTAACGCCGGTATTTAGAGTCTTGGCTGAAGTGAGCGTTAGAACTCTAACGACAAAACTCCAGCCGCAGAAAAAAGCCAGGAGTTAAGAGCTTTCTGGGCTAACGCCGGTTCATAAAGCTCTTAACTACTGTGCTCTAAAGTACACTAACACCCATAAACTACCTATGCACCCCTAAACCGAGGCCCCCCCACATCGCCGCCACTCTAATAATTTTTTTTAACCCCTAATCTGCCGACCGCACACCGCCGCAACCTACATTATACCTATGTACCTCTAATCTGCTGCCCCTAACACCGCCGACCCCTATATTATATTTATTAACCCCTAATCTGCCCCCCAAAACGTCGCCGCCACCAACCTACAATAATTAACCCCTAATCTGCCGACCGGACCTCACCGCTACTATAATAAAGTTATTAACCCCTAATCCGCCTCACTGCCGCCTCAATAACCCTATAATAAATAGTATTAACCCCTAATCTGTCCTCCCTAACATCGCCGACACCTAACTTCAATTATTAACCCCTAATCTGCTGACCGGACCTCACCGCTACTCTAATAAATGTATTAACCCCTAAAGCTAAGTCTAACCCTAACCCTAACCCCCCCCTAAGTTAAATATAATTTAAATCTAACGAAATAAATTAACTCTTATTAAATAAATTAATCCTATTTAAAGCTAAATACTTACCTGTAAAATAAACCCTAATATAGCTACAATATAACAAATAATTACATTGTAGCTATTTTAGGATTTATATTTATTTTACAGGCAACTTTGTAATTATTTTAACCAGGTACAATAGCTATTAAATAGTTAATAACTATTTAATAGCTACCTATTTAAAATAATTACAAAATTACCTGTAAAATAAATCCTAACCTAAGTTACAATTAAACCTAACACTACACTATCAATAAATTAATTAAATAAAATACCTACAATTATCTACAATTAAACCTAACACTACACTATCAATAAATTAATTAAATAAAATACCTACAAATAAATACAAATAAATAAACTAACTAAAGTACAAAAAATAAAAAAGAACTAAGTTACAAAAAATAAAAAAATATTTACAAACATTAGAAAAATATTACAACAATTTTAAGCTAATTACACCTACTCTAAGCCCCCTAATAAAATAACAAAGCCCCCCAAAATAAAAAAATGCCCTACCCTATTCTAAAATTAAAATAGAAAAGCTCTTTTACCTTACCAGCCCTTAAAAGGGCCTTTTGCGGGGCATGCCCCAAAGAAAACAGCTCTTTTGCCTGTAAAAATAAACACAATACCCCCCCCAACATTACAACCCACCACCCACATACCCCTAATCTAACTCAAACCCCCCTTAAATAAACCTAACACTAAGCCCCTGAAGATCTTCCTACCTTATCTTCACCACGCCGGTTATCACCGATCGGTCCAGGCTCCGATGTCTTGATCCGGACCGGTAGACAATGGATTGGATCAGCCAATCGGATTGAACTTGAATCTGATTGGCTGATTCCATCAGCCAATCAGAATTTTCCTACCTTAATTCCGATTGGCTGATAGAATCCTATCAGCCAATCGGAATTCGAGGGACGCCATCTTGGATGACGTCCCTTAAAGGACGTCGGAAGAAGAGGATGGATCCGCGCCGGAGGTCTTGAAGATGGAGCCGCTCGTCATCGGATGGAAGAAGATAGAAGATGCCGCTTGGATGAAGATGTCTACCGGTCCGGATCTCCTCTTCTGCCCGGATAGGATGAAGACTTCTGCCCGATGATGGACTTCTTCAGCCGCCGCTTGGATCAAGACTTCAGCCGGAGGATGGACGTCTTCAGCCCCCGCTTGGGCTTGGATCAAGACTTCAGCCGGAGGATGGACGTCTTCAGCCCCCGCTTGGGCTTGGATCAAGACATCGGAGCCTGGACCGATCAGTGATACCCGGCGTGGTGAAGATAAGGTAGGAAGATCTTCAGGGGCTTAGTGTTAGGTTTATTTAAGGGGGGTTTGGGTTAGATTAGGGGTATGTGGGTGGTGGGTTGTAATGTTGGGGGGGGTATTGTGTTTATTTTTACAGGCAAAAGAGCTGTTTTCTTTGGGGCATGCCCCGCAAAAGGCCCTTTTAAGGGCTGGTAAGGTAAAAGAGCTTTTCTATTTTAATTTTAGAATAGGGTAGGGCATTTTTTTATTTTGGGGGGCTTTGTTATTTTATTAGGGGGCTTAGAGTAGGTGTAATTAGCTTAAAATTGTTGTAATATTTTTCTAATGTTTGTAAATATTTTTTTATTTTTTGTAACTTAGTTCTTTTTTATTTTTTGTACTTTAGTTAGTTTATTTAATTGTATTTATTTGTAGTTATTGTATTTAATTAATTTATTGATAGTGTAGTGTTAGGTTTAATTGTAGATAATTGTAGGTATTTTATTTAATTAATTTATTGATAGTGTAGTGTTAGGTTTAATTGTAGCTTAGGTTAGGATTTATTTTACAGGTAATTTTGTAATTATTTTAACTAGGTAACTATTAAATAGTTATTAACTATTTAATAGCTATTGTACCTGGTTAAAATAAATACAAAGTTGCCTGTAAAATAAATATTAATCCTAAAATAGCTACAATATAATTATAATTTATATTGTAGCTATATTAGGATTTATTTTACAGGTAAGTATTTAGCTTTAAATAGGAATAATTTATTTAAATTATATTTAACTTAGGGGGGTGTTAGGGTTAGGGTTAGACTTAGCTTTAGGGGTTAATACATTTATTATAGTAGCGGCGAGGTCCGGTCGGCAGATTAGGGGTTAATAATTGTAGGCAGGTGGAGGCGACATTGGGGGCGGCAGATTAGGGGTTAATAAATATAATATAGGGGTCGGCGGTGTTAGGGGCAGCAGATTAGGGGTACATAGGGATAACGTAGGTTGCGGCGGTGTACGGAGCGGCAGATTAGGGGTTAAAAAAAATATGCAGGGGTCAGCGATAGCGGGGGCGGCAGATTAGGGGTTAATAAGTGTAAGGCTAGGGGTGTTTAGACTCGGGGTTCATGTTAGGGTGTTAGGTGCAGACATATTTTTTTTCCCCTATAGGAAACAATGGGGCTGCGTTAGGAGCTGAACGCTGCTTTTTTGCAGGTGTTTTTTTCAGCTCAAACTGCCCCATTGTTTCCTATGGGGGAATAGTGCACGAGCACGTTTTTGAAGCTGGCCGTGTCCGTAAGCACCGCTGGTATTTAGAGTTGCAGTGGCGGTAAATATGCCTGTACGCTCTCTTTTTGGAGCCTAACGCAGCCCTTCTGTGAACTCTAAATACCAGCGGTATTTAAAAGGTGCGGGGGAAAAAAAGCACGTGTAGCTAACGCACCCCTTTGGCCGCAGAACTCTAAATCTAGCCGTATGTGTATAACAATATGATAAACAGAAATAAACAGTTGCAATAACACATACATATGCAGATGTGTTTTCAGTTCTCGTTTCTCATAACCTTTATACCCATTTACAGATTATATTGACAAATAAAAACAAGAGCAAAATGTGTGTAGCTTCTATATGGTTAAAAAAAAAACACTCTTAAAATTCCTACAGATGCAGTTATCCTTTAAAGAAACATTGCAATGGTCAATTAACCTTAAAGGAACAGGAAACCACAGATTTTTTTTTGATCCATTATTATTATCAGATTTACTTTGTGATCTTGATATCCTAAGCTGACAAGTAAGTAGGCTCAGGGTCATGCACCTGTCTGGAGCACTGGATGACAGCAGTATTGCACAAATATGTAATAATGTAAAATCTCTGCTGCCATCTAGTGTTAGAAAGCTTTCTTGCAAAACTGCTGCCAGATAGATCTCCAGACACATGCACTCTACCTATCTAAGTATACTCTTTAACAAAGAATACCATAAGAACAAAGTAAGTTTATTAATATAAATTCATTGTTAACTTTTTAGTATTTTTATCATTCTGAATTAGGCCAAGCCAATGTAGTCAGTCAGAAGCTTTGTTGACCAAGCAGTTCCTCTCTATAAAATGCACGTCTCGTGGAAGTTTGTATCACAGGTGAGGGAAGATCTACTACACACAATGCTGCTTTATACCAATGAGATCATGTGCTTGCTGCATCTAGGTCATGCAATGGGTTATAGAGATATAATCAAGAAATAGGAGTGAATACAGCAAAAAAAGTGAATAGGAGGAAAGGGGAGGCAAATCTTATAAGATAAATAGAAATAGAGACATAAAGGGGAAAATAATGAATAGGGAGTGAGTGAAGAAAGATAGGGAATCAATAACATGTAAATAAATAACCTACCGCCCTCTTGATGACCCCACATACCAGTTATTTATCCTCACTGACCTGTTTATCTGTCATGGCCAGTGTCTGCATACAAACTGCATTTGCTATACTGTTTTCTGTCTGCAAGTCTTTGTCTATAGTGTGCATAGATTTCATAAACTAAAGGACTTAAACCTGAACACTGTGCTTAATAGGTACATCCACTTAGCCTGGGAGTGTTTTAGTTTGCAGGAGCGTAATTGAATGAAACAGTAGATGAAATTGTCACATTCTGCCACAAGGTGGTGCAATCAGCAAACATATGGGGGATTCATATATTTTACTTATTTTGAGATTTTTCACTCTATTTATCTATCTATCTATCTATATCTATCTATCTATTTATCAATCTATCTTTCTGCCATATCTATCTGTCTATCGTATATATCTATCATATCTAATATCTATCTTATATCTATCTATCTAATCTATCTTGTATATATCTATCTTATATCTATCTATTTATCTTTCTGATATATATATATATATATATATATATATATATATATATATATATATATATATATATATATATATATATATATATATATATATATATATATATATATATATTATAACAATCTATCTATCTATCATCTATCCATCCGCAAGGCACAACTTACAGGTAATGACCAGCAAGGCACAGCTAACAGGTAATAGCCAGTGAGGCACAGCTTACAGGTAATGGCCAGAGAAGCACAGCTTACAGGTAATGACCAGCGAGGCACAGCTTACAGGTAATGGCCAGCGAGGCACAGCTTACAGGTAATGGCCAGTGAGACACAGCTTACAGGTAATAGCCAGCGAGGCACAGCTTACAGGTAATGGTCAGCGAGGCACAGCTTACAGGTAATGGTCAGCGAGGCACAGCTTACAGGTAATGGTTAGCGAGGCACAGCTTACAGGTAATGGCCAGCGAGGCACAGCTTACAGGTAATGGCCAGCGAGGCACAGCTTACAGGTAATGGTCAGCGAGGCACAGCTTACAGGTAATGGCCAGCGAGTCACAGCTTACAGGTAATGGTCAGCGAGGCACAGCTTACAGGTAATGGTCAGCGAGGCACAGCTTACAGGTAATGACCAGCGAGGCAAAGCTTACAGGTAATGGCCAGCGAGACAAAGTATGCTAGTAGCAGGCAGTGGGATACATTTCGGAAGGAGCTGGTAAGCAGGATGCAGTGAGCAGATAATAGCCAGCAGGACCCAGTATACAGGTATTGGCCATTAAGGAACAGTATGCAGGTAATGACCAGCACAGTAATGAAAGTAAGCAATAGCCAGAGAGAAACTTTATACAGGAAATGGCCAACATGATACAATATACAGGTAATAGCCAAAAAGACATATATTGATGGTAATAGGTAGTGAGATACACTATTTAGGTAATGGTCAGCAGGACACAATATACAGATAATGACCATGAAGGTACAGTATACAGGTAATGACCAGCAGGACACAATATGCAGGTAATGACCATGAAGGCACAGTATACAGGTAATGACCATGAAGGCACAGTATACAGGCAATGACCAGCAGGACACAATATGTAGGTAATGACCATGAAGGCACAGTATACAGGTAATGACCAGCAGGACACAATATGCAGGTAATGACCATGAAGGCACAGTATACAGATAATGACCATGAAGGCACAGTATACAGGCAATGACCAGCAGGACACAATATGTAGGTAATGACCATGAAGGCACAGTATACAGGTAATGACCAGCAGGACACATAATGGAGGTAATGACCAGCAGGACACAATATGGTAGTAACCATGAAGGCACAGTATACAGGTAATGACCAGGAGGACACAATATGCAGGTAGTGACCATGAAGGCACAGTATACAGGTAATGACCAGGAGGACACAATATGCAGGTAGTGACCATGAAGGCACAGTATACAGGTAATCACCAGCAGGACACAATATGCGGGTAATGACCATGAAGGCACAATATACAGGTAATGACCAGCAGGACACAATATGCAGGTAATAACCATGAAGGCACAGTATACAGGTAATCACCAGCAGGACACAAAATGCAGGTAATGACCATGAAGGCACAGTATACAGGTAATGACCAGCAGGACACAATATGCAGGTAATGACCATGAAGGCACAGTATACAGGTAATAACCAGCAGGACATACTATGCAGGTAGTGACCATGAAGGCACAGTATACAGGTAATGACCAACAGGACACAATATGCAACAAATGACCATGAAGGCACAGTATACAGGTAATGACCGGCAGGACCCAATATGCAACAAATGACCATGAAGGCACAGTATACAGGTAATGGCCAACTGAACACAATATGTATAGTAGATAATGACCATGAAGGCCCAGTATACAGGTAATGACCAGCAGGACACAATATGCAGGTAGTTACCATGAAGGCACAATATGCAGCTAATGACAATGAAGGAACAGTATACAGGTAATGACCAACAGGACACAATATGCAGGTAATGACTATGAAGGCAGGGTATACAGCTAATGACTATGAAGGCACAGTATACAGGTAATGACCATGAAGGCACAATATGCAGGTAATGACAATGAAGGCACAGTATACAGGTAATTACCATGAATGCACAATATGCAGCTAATGACAATGAAGGCACAGTATACAGGTAATGACCAGCAGGACACAATATGCAGGTAATGACAATGAAGGCACAGTATACAGCTAATGACAATGAAGGCACAGTATACAGGTAATGATCAGCAGGACACAATATGCAAGTAATGACCATGAATGCACAATATACAGGTATAAAATAAACAACTCAATTAACTCTTACAATATGGCTTGTGTTTAATACATTTTTATTCAACCATCATGTTTAAAATAAAACTGAATTTTTCTATTTTAATTTGTACCAAATTAAGCATTGGAATTTTAGATGGTGAGCGAATTTTTTTGATAGCTGTGTGTGTATCCCATATTCCTTATACCATATTCCTTCTAACCATTTTAAAACATTTTATTAATATTAAAATTATATATTTTTTAGAAACTTCCGGTGGGCGGGCCTAAGAAGCGGCAGCGAGAGAGAAGAGCTCCGCTCTCATCCTCCACAAAATCATTGCTAGCTGCTCCATACAAGCCCAGCGACACCTCCCTATGTGCAAGACTGTACCGGGACTCCGGGAATCACCCGGTTGTATAGCTGGAGGCAAGCTAATCTGCCTCCCTCACCGGAACGACACATGTGGAACGCCGCGACTAGGCTACAACTACTACTCAGGTGGTAATAATGTCACGCAGCACAGACGACCTCCAAGACAGACAACTACATGTTGCAGCTCTTTTACATCCAAGGCGGTAGAAACTGTATAGTATTCTGGAAGGAGTCGGATGGGGGCAATTTTCAATTGGACTCTCACACGTGGAGTAAGGGCCTGCTAAGGGCAAAAGTTTTCTTTCACTACGGTATCCCTCAGTGCAGACCCACAGTATATAAAACCCCCAGCAGGTCCAGCAAATAAAATCAAACCTAAACTGGTAGACACAGAAGAGAAAGAAAACAAAGAAAGGCGCTTGTGTGTACCATTAGAGACAATGATAAGGTTAAGTTCACCCACAACAGGGTACTCACATTTTAGTGGAGCACTCAGACAGTGCTATTAGGCGCAGACTGGGTACTCAACAGCAACCCAGCTTTCTGAAACATCCGACGTGTCACCAGGAACACCTTGAGCTCTCTCCTCCCAGAGCTGGAAAACAGGCTGCCAAACAGAGCAGCTCCACAGGTCAGGGCAAGTGGTGATAGTAATACCAGGGACTCCCACACAATGCAGAATCAATCCCAATGTAGATGATAGGTAGAAGGTGATGGAATTAGTAGTAATGATCAGTAGCAGTTCCAATATCAAGTTAAAAATTGGATTTATTAAAACATTAAAAAAGGTTAAAAACAGGAACCAAAAGGTAGGGCATACATGTACCCTCCTTATTTACATGCGACGCGTTTCTCAGCTGCAGTGCTGTTTCATCAGGCATATAAGGCATACTGATCATAGCTCTCATATATATATATATACACACCAAACTTACCAATCATATCAATTAAACAATATAACAGGCACCTGAGGTTCTCATCCAAGGGGTGGATCCTCAGTTAGTTAACCCTTCATTTATGGCATATACTTCACATTTAAAAAGAAAAAGGCATCACTCCATCTAAATGTAAGGTCTATTACACCACAAAATAGATACTTTGACACCCATGCTTACATGAGTTCTATACCCTCACCACCTTATGGCAGAACACACGCTTAAGATAATGGCTTGGAATGTTGGGGGTATCACCTCGCCTATAAAAAGGAAAGCCATCCTAAATTATTTAAAATCACAAAGAGCTGATATAGCAATACTAGAGGAAACCCACCTAAATACACAAGAACACCAAAAATTGAAGCAGATGTGGGTAGCAGAGGTAATTCACACCTCTTATGAAACCCGTAGAGCTATAGGGGTAGCTATTTTGTTTCGTAAAAACTTAAACTACACAATTTCCAACATAGACAGCGACCCGGAAGGGTGAAACCGACTCTAAGACCCCAATATCATAAAAAAGAAACCAGACTCCTTAACAAATTCCTTAATACCGTTTGTCTAAAAGACATATGGAGGGAAAGAAACCCAGATAGCAGGGACTTTACATGCCTCACCTCATCCAAAGATACTCTTTCAAGAATAGACATGTTCCTAGTTTCAGCCAAGATATGCAATAGAATCAGAGATACCAAAATGCACCCAATCACCCTTTCCGATCATGCCCCAATATCCCTCCAAATTTCTACAGCCAAACAAACTTCCTCTACTGTCAAATGGAGATTTCCCAACTATCTATACAAAGATGTCAACCTATATCGTTACCTAACACAACACTGGCAGACGTATCAAACTGTTAACGCATAACATAATAATGACCCACTCCTTTTTTGGGAAACGACCAAGGCAGTGCTCAGAGGAGTAACTTAAAGAGGATCTACTCCTAAAACAAATGAAAAATGCTTACAATAAATACTTAAGAAACCCAACCAACGCTAACAGACTTAAATATAAAGAATCTAAAATTAAAAGAGACGCTTTCCTAACTCAGAAATCCATATATTCCTTTACACGCTCTCAAACTAAATTTTACAGGTTTGGAAATCGTACGGAGAAGTACCTAACAAACATCACCAAACTCTCACGCAAACAGACCACAATTTTAGCAGTTAAAGACAGGGACAAGACAGTAACCAGTGAAACAGAAATCCAAAAAGCATTTACCAATTATTACAGAGAATTATACAATGACCAGCCTGTTGACGAAACACAAAAGCTTACTTTTTGGGAAGGACTAGAAATACCACATAAGACCAGATAAATATTTTAAATGCACCAGTGACACGGATAGAAGTTGTAAATGTTATCAAAAACCTCCAGACGGAAAACGCCCCAGGACATGACAGAAAGCCAGGAGAATTATTCAAAGTACTCCAGGCAGAAATTGGTGACACGTTAGTTACCCTATTTAACCATATCATGCAGGGGCAGGGAAGACTCTCCAACAGATTTGCTGAAGCCACCATAACTATTATACCAAAACCGGGTAGAGACCCACTTCTTCCCAGCTCATATAGACCCATATCACTCCTAAACACAGACTACAAAATAGTTACCAAACTTTTAGCAAATAGACTAGCCCTTATATTGCCCACCCTAATCCACACTGACCAAACAGGATTTGAAAAGCATAGGTCATCAGTATGCAATATGCGCAAATTACAATTGATCATGTCCTACTATAACAAACAGAGAAAAGAGGGTAATCTAACAGACCTACCGGAAGCATGTATACTCATGCTCGATGCGGAAAAGGCTTTTGAAAAAGTCTTGTGGGACCACTTATAGACATTTCTAAAAAAGGTACCAAGTGAACAAAACTAAATCTGAACTCCTTTGGCTAACTCCCCAACAGAATCAGAAAATTGGAAACTATGACTTTAAACTGATAGCCGATACTTTCACATACTTGGGAATCAAACCAGACTCCTGGTATGATTTAAATTTTAAACCACTGATATCAGAAATCAAATATATGCTTCAGACCTGGCACCCCTTACCACTTGCTCTATCAGCAACAGTAAATCTTGTCAAAATGATAGTATTTCCCAAATTGCTCTGTTTCAAATGATACCGGAACTGCTAACTAAACACGATTTACAGACACTTAACTCCTTTATCACCAACTTTGTGTGGAAAGGGAAAAAGCACAGAATTGGACTTCATAAGCTGATGGTAAGCCCCTCAAAAGGTGGTTTAGGCCTCCCTAATCTTCAGTTTTATAACTGGGCGAACAAACCAAATACATAACAGACTGGTGGTTAGATTCCAATAAATTTTCTGAAATGGCCCTTGAGAAAGAGATTATTAAGCCCTGGTCTTTGGCTCTCCTCCCACATCTGCCAATGAATAAAATAGACCCTAAGATACAAAGACTCCTCCCATTTATAGGCCCGATTAGGGCCTGGCAGAAGTTATGCAAGAATCTATCGGTTTCACCACACAAGTCCAAATATCTGCCAATCAGAGGTAACCCAGATTTTATGCCAGGACTGACCCCAAACCCTTTACATTTTGGGAACAGAAAGGGCTCAAGTTAGTTCATCATTTATTAACTTCAAATAATAATATACTAGTCCCATTCGCAGAACTAATTAATACATACGACATACCTATACAACACCATTTCGCCTACCTACAAATTAAACATTACATACAAAGTTTAATGGACCCACAAAATATAGAACACCATGCCACAACAGTAGATAAAATAGTTAGTTGGGCCAGACAGAGTAATAGATCTATAACACACATTTATTACATGCTTCAAGAAATCACAGGTGACACTTTGACAACACAATCTCAAATTGGATATAAGGGGAGCACATATAAACCTTATACACAATGCATACATCACCCATAGGGATTATCAGAAGTGGGGATCCAGTGAACTCAAACTTGTAAAAAATGCCAACACCCAATACCAAACCTCATCCATATGATATGGAAATGTCCACTTATACAAACATTCTGGCATATGATCTGCTACTGGATGATGACTATGTGCAATACCCAAACAGAACTCAACCTTGAGGAAGTATTAGTTTTAGACCTCAAACATATTACAAAACTACATAGAAGACTGATAGGAAACATTATCTTTATAGCTGGGAAACTCATATTATGCAACTGGTTGGAAAAGAGACCCCCAACAATCACCATGTTAAAACATGCAATTATCCGTCAGGTATTCTGCGAACAGGCGGATTCTTTGGGAGACATAAACCTAAGAACTGCCAACTTTATTAAGAAATGGGAACCATTTATAATTACATTGCCTATTGAGACCCAAAAACAAATTATAGCCACCTCTTAAGAACACAGAACTCACAACTCAGAGGGGAATGGCAATTGTGGACCTAGGCATCATGGAAAATAGCTAGTGGTGCCTTCCAAGTAGAGGACACTAAATAATGACATCAAAACCAAATGAATTACCCAGGGGACCGGAGTGGACAGGACTTGAAGAGAGTAGGTATTAATGCAATATTACTTGACCAATTTAATAGCGGTCAATACTAGAGGTTAACGTTAAGGTTGTTACAGTTAATTTATTTAATTTTGTTTTGTTTAAATTACTATTAGAAATGTGGAAAATGTGTAAAAGGAACCTTGTTAACCTAACATAAAACCTCAATACATAGAACTATTTAATAAAAATGGTTGTGACCCAAGCTAGAACTGTGACAAGAAGATTTAATCTTTTACATCGGAATAGAGATCAACAAAAAATCAAACTGATAGATATTATTTCAGCGCGACCAGAGTATGAAGATAGTATGAACTGTAAACAGACTTTTCTGAAATTTAACTGAGGATCACAGAATATAGACTATATGTTCCAGCAGTAACTAAATGTCACACTTTACTTCAGGTCTCAAGTCATATTAAATATTTTAGCGCAGATTCAGCATTCTCTCAAGTGCAAACTTTAACTTTCCATTTGTAATAGGAGCACAGGTTAGCGTGTTTGCGAACTCCCTTGAAAGTATAAATTAAGATATTTTACCTTCACTTTTCTCAATAGACACATCAGGGCCTATTTATTAATATGTGAGCGGACATTATACGATGTAGCGTATCATGTCCGCCACACATCGATAAATGCTGACAGCATTCCTCAATAGCCCCATCCACTTGTAAATGGACTATAAGCAGCCAATAAGGATGCTAGTCCTAGGACATGAAGTCACAGTCATGTTATTTCCCTCTATACAGTACTCAACATGATGATAGATGTAGAATAGTAGGCAAACACTTCTTAGTTTTACAAGCAGACAATGGGCTGGTGGATACTGTTAAAGGGGGCTCAGATGTTTCTGTAAGAGGTGTAAGAACATTGGTAATATGGTTTCTCCCTCACAGTTGCCACTGTTGGTCACACTAGATGCAAAACTTGTGCCTATGTACAGCGAATAGATGTCTTTACCTCCACGCTTACGCAAAAAAAAAAAAAGGTTTCACATTGATGGTTGTTTAAAATGTTCATCAAATTTTGTAATTTACTTGATCACTTGTACCTTGTGTGGCATCCAGTATGTTGGGCTTACTACACGAGATGTGAGATCAAGAATTCGTGAGCACTTCTCAACTATTAATGTTGGATCTTCTTCTACTCGCTTAGTGCAACATTTTGTACCAAAGCACCAGGAACAATTGGATACTTTTAGTTGGTGTGCGATTGAAAGGGTTTTTACACCCAAACGTGGGGAAGATAGACAACGACAGCTTAACAAAAGAGAAATTTATTGGATATTCAGACTTGGGACCAGGGTTCCCCTAGGCCTTAACTTACTTAAATATTATTTTATTAATTATTGGGAAGAATAAGCAACTGTTGCAATAATTTGAAGAGATACATCTGCTTTACTTTACGTAGAATATTTTTTTTTTATATTCTGTTCTACCTAGTTTGGGCATTTATGTACCTTTACTTTGCTTTTACTTACATTTGCTACATTATATGTATTTATATTGGATCTAAGGTTGGTCTGTTAAATCATTTATATATAGTGGTCAACTGTTTGGATTTTTATGTTTTGACAATCTTTCATAAGTGAATGTGTTACTGTTGTATTTGAAACTTTAACATGGGGGTGGAGTCTTGTTTAATGCATAGAACAATTGCATGCTTTTAGCCCTTTTAAATATTGATGAATGTAATGAACATTATGGCTATAACTACAGCCCTACTGCCGAAACGCGTTACTACGGCCATACTGCCAAAACGTGTTAGCCGGTTCATGTAATCTGCCTTTTCTTGTTCTTGAGCCTCCTGGCTTCCTATTAATTTGTACCTAATAAAGCATTATATACCATATTAATTATACTATATTCCTTTTAACCATTTTAAAATATTTTTTAATAATATTAAAATTATATATTTTTATTAAAAAAGGAGTATATATGTGTGTGATATTATATTTTAATGTGTTTTTAATGTGTTTTGTGCAACTTTTTTTATCACTTACACTTTACTTCAAGTCTCGCTAAATATTTTAGCGCAATTTAAGCTTTCGCTAAAGCGCAAACTATAACTTTCCATTTGTAATAGGAGCACAAGTTAGTGTGTTCGCAATCTCCCTTGATAGTATAAGTGGAGATCTTTTACCGCCACTTTCCTCAATAGCCACATCCAATTGTTAAGGGACTTTAAGCAGCCAATAAGGATGGTAGTCCTAGGACATGAAGGCACAGTCATGTTATTTCCATCTCATTTTAAGGATGTTTACTATGAAATCTCAGGAGAATCGTCCGTGAGATCACAGTAAAGCAAAGTATCAACTCTGCACTGATGAAGCCGATTGCCTGTTCTTTTTTTTTCTTTTTTAATAAGTAGCTGAGGGGCACTGTTTACAGAGCACTTATTCTTTTTGAGCTGAACACATCTTGAGGTAAAAATATCTTACTTTTTGACATAAAGATGGTCAGATGATATTTTCTGTTCTTTATTTTGTT